>NC_090749.1:75857946-75860446 GCF_036898095.1 Palaemon carinicauda
CTTTTATTTGCGCCAAACCTAACACATGTTCTACCTCCACGATCCCTTCCTCGTCATCACTCATGTGCTCAGACATAGCATGGAGTTCCTTGAGCTCCTCTGTAGTAAGTTCGTTGTAATGTTCGGCGACGAGTTCCGTGATGTCATCTGCGTCGACCTCCAAACCCATGGACTTGCCAAGGGAGACGATTTCCTCTACGTCTTCCGCTGCACCCACCACGGGATCAGGTTCGGGGTCAAAACCTTCGAAATCTCTGGGAGAAACTGCATCAGGCTACAACTTCTTCCAGGCAGAATTGAGGGTTCGTCGAGTTAATCCCACCCGAGCCTCATCTATGATCTTCAAGCAGCGCACGATGTTAAAGTGGCTTTTCCAAAATTCACGCAAAGTTAAGTTTGTGCTTTGCGTGACATTAAAGCACCGTATTAATAGGTGTTTGGTGTAGAGCTTCTTGAAGTTTGAGATGACTTGCTGGTCCATGGGCTGGAGGATAGAGGTAGTATTCGGTGGAAGATACAGCACCTTTATGAACTTAAATTCTTCGAATATATCATCATAGAGTCTGGGGGGGGGGGGGTGAGCGGGTGCATTGTCAAGGCATAGCAGGCACTTTAAAGGCAATTTCTGCTCATGAAGGTACTTCTTCACAGAAGGACCGAAAACTTGATTAACCCATTGGACAAAGAACTGCCTAGTGACCCAGGCCTTCGAGTTGGATAGCTAGAAAACATGAAGCTGGTTCTTATCCACATTCTGTGCCTTAAAGGCCCTAGGGTTCTCCGAATGGTAAACCAGTAAGGGTTTGACTTTAAAGTCCCCGCTAGCGTTGGCACATACGACAAGAGTCAACCGATCCTTCATTGGCTTATGCCCAGGCAATTTCTTCTCTACGGCAGTGATGTAGGTTCGACTGGGCATCTTCTTCCAAAACAGCCCGGATTCATCACAATTGAACACCTGCTGCTCTACGTAGCCTTCTTCCTGCATGGTCCTTTCAAACTTCACAAAGTATGCTGCAGCCTTTGTGTTAGCACTAGCCGTTTCCTCGTGGCGAACAACTGAATGAATCCCGGACCGTTTCTTAAATTTTTCAAACCAGCCACGAGATGCCTTGAAATTGTCTGAGGAACGTTCGCTTGAACTCTCCCCAGCATCACCCCCCAGAGCTCGCCTCCTTCAAGTCAGTGAAGATGGCGTGCGCCTTCTCGCAGATGATAGTTTCAGTGATGGTGTCGCCAACAATCTCTCTGTCCTTGATCCAGATTAGCAGAAGTCGTTCCATCTCCTCTATGGCAGGGCTACGACATTTTGAAATGATGGTGATCCCCTTAGAAGGTTTCACTGCTTTAATGGCTTCTTTCTGTTTCAAGATTGTTGAGATCGTCGACATGTTTCGGCCACGCTCATGCTTTTCAATAATTCCTTGCTTTACTTCTAAAGAAATCATTTCCTTCTTCCTTTTCTCACCACTACCTCTTGCGAGACTAAGCTTTTTAGGACCCATGATTTATGTAAAATACCGTAAAAGGATGAACGTAAAAATCATGATTAAAACAGTTAATAGCAGAACGCACAGGGCACAACAACACGAAGCCGACGAGAACAGAAGAATGACCCAAGCCACACTAATTGAGGGTCCCTCCGAGGTCGAAGTGCTGCCTTTTATCGGCAGAAATAAAAGATACATCCGGCGCTATGAGTACCATCTACGTGTATGGATATTGTTTACTTCGGGTGTCGAAAAAAAATTTGGGTGTAGAGTAGGAATGTGTTTGAATTGTACTTCGCGTGTCAAAAAATTTGGATACGACCGGTAGGACGAAAACTGCTTACTTCGTGTGTCGAAATAAAATTTGGGTGTAAGAGTAAAAAAATTGCTCGAATTTTACTTCGGGTGTTGGAAAATTCGGATGTAGATACGTTCGTGTGTAGAGGTTCCACTGTATATATATATGTGTTTATATATACATAAATATATATATATGTATATATATATATAAATATATATATATATATATATATATATATATATATATATATATATATATTATATATATATATATATATATATATATATATATATATATATATATATATATATATATATATATATATATATAATATATATATATATATATATATATACATATATATATATATATATATATGTATATACATGTATATATATGTATACATATATGTATATATATATGTATATATGTATTTATATATATGTATATATATATATATATATATATATATATATATATATATATATATATATATATATATATATATATATATATATATATATGTATATATCCTGTCCCGCTAAGCGACATTGCCTAACATACTAGGTCTCTCCTATTCCTTGGGTAGAGGAAGAGGAAGTATTCATAGCCCGGTGAAAGGGACTACACTGAGAGATACACTCAAGAGACCACGATCTCTCACAAATTGCCAAAACTCTCGCGTTGTAGTTAGGAAAGGGGAAGGGGG
>NC_090749.1:75865446-75892946 GCF_036898095.1 Palaemon carinicauda
CGGTAGTTCGATGATTCAGAAACATTTCCTTTTAGGTTCTTTATTGTAGGATTAATATCCCCGCCTAGTAATTCTAGAGGGAAGTAACAATGACCATAACAGGCGTTCATAAAATCACACAACAAACTCAAAAACTGGTCACTACCCCTTTTCAATAAAATAGCATGAATTCCGTCATGACCAATTCCATTTTTAAGTTTTTTAATCAACCTTTTTAACGTATCTAATGATATCTTAATGTTGAATTTTCTGTTATTTATCCAATATTCATTTAATTTCAATAGTAACTCATTTTCTGGGAGTTCATTTGAACTGTTTAAATCAAACGATAGAAATTTATTATTAAAAATCTGTATTATATTTTCTATATTATTTTCCCCATCAATTATTTCTGATTGTTTCGCTTTGTTATTCTTTTTCCTTACATCCCCCCAGAATTGTTTCATATCTTTGTCCTCAAATTTTTCTTGAATCGATAAAGACCTCTCAGCAAATTCATTTCTCTTACATTCATTTAATGCCTCTTTGAATATTTTGCGACTTCCCCTCATTTGATCGAAATCTGGGCCCGCATGTATTTTTCCTGACCGCAACCACTTTAAATATTCCATTCTGGCAGTTTTGTATTTACATTTTACATTACGATTCCATCCAGGTATCACTTTATGTTTACATTTTCTCTTTATTGCCCTTGAGTAAAGAGACCTTTCTTCTTTTACAGACATTGCAAGTGCAGAGTAAAAACAATCAATTTCCCTGAGATGTTTACAATCTCTACAACTCAAAGAACAGCAGTCAAATGATGCATTACTTACAAAGCTACCTACTCTAGACATCACATTTGCTCCAATAAGACAAAGTTCATTTGAAGAAAGTTTATCCCAGTCAACATAGTACCTAATTTTTCCGTCTCCAGGACCTAAATATGATGGTGTACAAGGACTTCCAGCATCAACAACCACTTCAGCTTCTACTGGCAAATGGTCCGAACCAATTATATCATACAATACTCTGATATTCTTCACATAGGTATCATTTTCCTTTCTCCCAACTATATGATCTAACCATTTGGTATAGCTACCCCCAAAGGATAAAAATGTGAAAGTAGAGTCATCCAGATTATCTTTCATAAAATCCGTCAAGTGATTCCATGAGCGACCAGAAAAAGGGTCTGCATTAAAATCCCCAATAAAAAATATAGAATCATATCTAATCTCAGTTAAAATAAATTCAAGGTAACTAAGTGAAGCCAAATAATCATTCAAAGTCTCTATTCTACAAATATCGCTTCGGATATATACATTTACAAACACAAGTAATTTTTGGTTATAAAGAACGGACATTACAATAAAATCCTTCTCTATAATAATCTTTTCGATATGAAGAGAAGAACTCTTTTTCCAAAGACAAGCTAACCCACCCTCACACCTACCGGAAAAAGACTTAATAGCTTTCTCCGAATAGACTGCCGGTGACCCTATTACTTCATAATACTCATCAATAAACTGTAAATCACCAAGTCTGTTTTCTGTAACAAGTGTTTCTTGTAAAAATATAAAATCATACTGACTTACCGCAAGCTCTCTGACCAGATCAATGTTTCTCGCCAGAGAGCAACAATTATATGTGCAAAGTTTCAATGCCATGATAAATAGAAAGCAAAGGTACAAATATCAACAATGATATAAAATAAACAAATGGTTAAACTAATAATATAAAAAATTTGTCTTATTGTCTCTTTTTGTAATATTTCTTTACTATGACCCCTTCAGGCCATGACTCTGAGTCAAATAAGCTTTCCCTTTCGTCTAAATTTACTGTTAGTTTAAAAGCTTTGCTCTCTGAACTGAAGATTTCCAGTTCTTCTATCTTAATAACATTTATATCAAAGACTTCTTTAAAAAAAAACTTTTAATATCATTTGAGTCAACTTCCGTATCCACTCAAAAACATCAACAGTTTTTTTCACTCCTTTGAACGAGTGGTGACCCGTTTTTTTAACACCAGTCACTTTAAAATTTCGTTGTTTACGATTCTCAACTTGACTGTTTCTCTGAGTTTTTGCTGTAAGTTTAGGTTTATTTTTCTTTCCAACGACTGTCCAACCCTCTTCTTCACTTCCTCGACTATCTGCATCTTCTCTGTAGGCTGACAAAATCTCGTCAAGGTCTCGGCCCTGTCCAGCAGTTTCTGAATCAGAAGATGAACCATTTTGTCCCTCAACAAGGTTGTTTTCAGTAGAATTTGACATGTCTTTTACGTTGTCTACAGCTTTTCTTGAGTTGTTTTTAGATGGCCTAGATGCAACTGCTGAGTAAGATAAATGGGTATTATCTTTTTCCCCGATACAAACCCTCTCGGGGAGAGATCCCTCTGCACTGACAGACATCCTGAAAGATTGCACATCCTGCAATAGCTCCATCTCATCGGATAAATCATTTGCGGCTTCATTTATACCTTTGACCGCACAACTGAATTCATTTTTAAGGTCTTTGACATCTTTCCTCACTTGTCTCACAGAATCTGCAGTATTTATTACCTCAGATCTAATATCGACAAACTTCGGTAACACTTCATTTATTTTATTTACATCTTCCGATAATCTTAATATCAGTGGGGCAATAAATTCCATACCAATGGGAGGCATTTCTTTATAGCTCTCACACACAAATTTTATCCTCTTTTTTGAAGCAATTACCTCTTCACTGTATTCCAATACATCCTTTAAGTCTTTTCGTTTTTTCACTGGGTCCCTCCTCCAAACAAGGTCCTTATGAAGAATATTTGCAAGCTCGGATTTCGCAGTCTTGATATTTTCATGGGAATAAAAACAATCAGCTACATCCAATAAAGTTTCTTTAGTAAAATCATTTTTGGCAGAAGTTATAAAACAAAGAAGGTTGTTTATGATTATTTCCTTATCCATTATATTAAACGTAACCTGCTCCAAACATAAACAAACACCATTTGTTAGTAGTTCACCATCTACGGAGAGCTTAATGCCCATGCGCAAACCAGGAAAAAATTTTTCATGGATGGTTCATCAAATCCACAATTCTTAAAATGAAATTTTTCACTCCATCAGCCTCCATAAGAGTATCACTATGCACTCATATTAATCAATACACATTTAAATATCCGTTTGTAGCACCATTTGCATGTAGTAAGGCATAATACAATCCAAAAATGGTTAAAAGGTGAGGAGCACAATACCAGGTTATGTAAACCCAATGGCGGAGTAGTATATATATATATATATATATATATATATATATATATATATATATATATATATATATATATATATATATATATATATATGTGTGTGTGTGTGTGTGTGTGTGTCCATATATAAACATATATATATATATATATATATATATATATATATATATATATATATATATATATATATATATATATATATATGTGTGTGTGCATATATAAATATATATATATATATATATATATATATATATACATATATATATATATGTATATATAAATATATATATATATATATATATATATATATATATATATATATATGTATGTGTACATATGTATATGTATATATATATATATATATATATATATATATATATATATATATATATATATATATATATATATATATATATATATATATATATATGCTGATGATTCAGAAGGTAGCGATACAGGCTCCACAAAACCCTCCATCCTTAGCTCTCATGAGACACAATATGAAACTATTGAGCTTGAGCGGGATTCGAACACAAGTCCAGAAAATTGCCAGGTAGGGACTTTTCAATAAGCTACCACAATCTGAGCTTCCTCCTCTTCGAATACTGGCTGGTGATTTTTATTTCTTTTTTTTTTTTTTTTTAAGCAAGACACTCGTGTGGGAGGATGGACTTTAGAGCCAGTGGTTTTTTTTATTTTATTATTTTAGACCAGCTGTAAATCTACATCTATAAATCCCTCTGTTCAGTCCAATCATGCTCAGTTCTATCCTTCAGTCCTTCATCATTCGTCTGATTCAGGTAACTTAAAGGTTCGATTTTCTTCTCCAAGAAAATATTCCAGTTCCTCTGATACACTTGAGTTTTGATAAAAGAATTTTTTTTTTCTTCCTAGAAAATACACAAGCCCTCCTAGGATTTCGTACCAAACGTTTTCTTTAAGTCCTTTGTAGGTTCTGGTTTTCCATTAACCTACACCGATTTTATCACATATCCACTTTTGATTGATGACATCTTGGAATTCATCTTCAGCTCACTAGAAAGGATTCTCTTGACAACTAGCAAACTGATTATTATTATTATTATTATTATTATTATTATTATTATTATTATTATTATTATTATTATTATTATTATTATTATCATTATTTGCAAAGCTACAATCCCCCTTAAAAAAGCAGGATGCTATAACCCCAGGGGCTCCAACAGGGAAAATAGCCCAATGAGGAAAGGAAACAAGGAAAAAAATTAAATTTTTCAAGAACAGTAACAATATTAAAATAAATATTTCCTATAGAAACAATGAAAACTTGAATAAAACAAAAGGAAGTAAAATACGATAGAATAGTGTGCCCCAGTGTACCCTCAAGCAAGAGAATTCTCTTGAAATTAATTGTAAGAACTCTATTTTCAATACCATATTCTTATCTCCTCCAAATCATTTAAGTAGTTTTTAAATTCTAGGATTCCAGACTGTTCATATTGTTCACTGCATCTGTTCAAGTGATTCAATTTCAAAGCCATAGAATTCTATTAATTTTGACAGCTTTGATATTCTGAATCTCCAATTCTTATTAGCCTCATTTGTCATTCATATCTTTCAATCTCAAAAGGAATTTCCTTTTTAAAAGAAATATTCGACGAGAAAACACGCAATGAGAGTGACTTCAGGGTTGCAGTACCTTCAGCATGTCTACCTGCTACACTGGGATTCAATACACACCTCTCTAGTTTCTTGTGGTGTCTGCAACCTCACCATCCTTGTGAGCTATGGATGAGGAGGCTTGGAAGAGCCTATAGGTCTCTCTGCTGTGTCATCAGCAACCATTCCCTAGCTCTCCCTGGTCCTAGCTTGGATGAAGAGAGGGCTTGGGGGCTGATCATAGGTATATACTAATGTATATTAGTGTACATGATCTGTCAAAAATTATGGCTAAATATTTAGATGATATATGCACACACACATGCGTGCATCCCATCTCACCAGTCTTACTAGAGTATGACTATTCCCTTTTACCAACCCAAGGGACATGGAGAGCCGAGTGTGATCGTAAATGAATATATAAAAAATATACATTATCGTCAAATAATATGCATAGGGGGTGATAATGATGATGATATGAGTATATATATATATATATATATATATATATATATATATATATATATATATATATATATATATATATATATATATATATATATATATATATATCAAGACACTTACTCTTTATTATATAAGGAGAAGTTCGGTGTCTAGGCCCTAGGTCATTGTCCTGCTAGGACACTGACCCTTATCTCAGCCATTAATGAACGACCCATAAAACCTTTAAAGGAACAAAACAAACGCAATCCTAAATCCTAGCTGATAGGACTCCTTCGCATCCCTAATTATCCTGGGTTGAAGGGAAATTGATTTCCTCACTACAAGAGTCAAAGACCTTCGCAGTTAAGTACATTTCGCTGGAATGTCCTTCCAAAGGGAGCGTTCATCCACACTTACTGAGGCATTCCAGCGAGGCGGTCAGCAGTTCCAGGCAAGTCACTCGGGATTCTAGTTCCGTCTTCACTGAAGCATGTCTTAGTCCTTATCTTTTACGGCTCATGTTATTATTGCAAATATGATCTTTATTTAAACGATTATATTATTACTTGTATATGCAACCCGTCGAAAATGAAGGGCAGATATTTAAATAGATGAGCACACACGCAAATGCAAACACACTATCAAACTTCTCCCTCTTTCCTAACTACCTCTTGAACAGGGTATGACTACTCTCTCTCTCCTCCCTTAACCGAGAGATGAAAAGAGCTCGGTTAGTCATGCATTTGGCAATATATACACTCGTGTGCATGCATATATATATATATATATATATATATATATATATATATATATATATATATATATATATATATACATATATACATATATACATATATACATATATACATATATACATATATATACATATACATATATATACATACATATATATATATATATATATATATATATATATATATCTGTATATATATATACATACATATATACATACATACATACATATGTATGTATGTATGTATGTATATATATATGTATATATATGTATATATATACATATAATATACATATATACATATATATATATATATATATATATATATATATATATATATATATATATATATATATATTTACTGTATGGCCAGACACTTGATCTATCATATAGGAGAGATTACTACAAGTAACTCCACTGAACAACACCTTCCATATTGAATATAAAAGGTAATCAATATTTAATATAGGTCAACATTATAAGATTATAGCCTAACACACATATGGATTTTCCTTACTAGTACAGTAAACCCACTCAGAAAGGATATACATATATATATATATATATATATATATATATATATATATATATATATATATATATATATATATATATATATATATATATATATATATATATATATATAAATATATATATATATATATATATATATATATATATATATATATATATATATATATATATATACATATATATATATATATATATATATATATATATATATATATATATATACATGTATATGTATATATATATATATATGTATATATATATGTATATGTATATATCTATCTCTATATGTATATATATATATATACATATATATACATATATGTATATATACATATATGTATATATATACATATGTATATATATAAGTATATATATATAATATATATATAAATATATATATATGAATATACATATATATATATATATATATATATATATATATATATATATATATATATATATATATAATATCACATATACGTTATGTGCATGTATGTGTAATAGATATGTACTAATATCCTGTACATATACATGTATGTGTGTATTTATATATGCCTAAGTATATGTGAATATACATATACATAATGTACATGTATATATATTTATAAATGTATCAAAGCAAATAGATGCATAAAACTATTGCTTTCATGCCTGCTGACTGCAACCACCATCCACCCCCTTTCTTTTGCTGAATAAATCTTCCTCTCTTCCCCTCCACTCTATTCCCCCCCCCCCTCCTCCCCAAACTCGCCAATGAAGTGAACACCACATTGACCTCCTTGACCATTAACTTGATACTTCGGCAAATTCATTCCCCGTCTTAAATCCAGTATCCCATCTCACTTTCCAATGCAGCCGATGCTCGTACCTCCTGGGGTTTTTTTATGCTCCTAACTTGGAGCAAGAGAGTTTTATTCCGCGGTAATTTATTGGAGGAATGCTCCGGCGAAACATCTAAATGAGGAGCGTGGTTCTGCTTGCTTCCTTGCTTGGCTTAACACGGAAGAGAATCGGTCAGAAGACATCATAACTTTTCGTTCTGTTTGTTTTGTTTCCTTCTATTACTTCTTCTAATTTGTCTGATAGGGATATCTGGTTGCTTTTGATGTTTGCCTGTATGTTCCCATCTATAAGATTAGTATTACTTCCGCCAAGGACGTTATAAAATAGTCAGTTTATCAATTTATATGTCTGTATCTGTGTGTCTGTCTGTGGACAGGATTGCGTCAAAACTTCCCCAGAATATTGACGAATTTTTTACCAAAACGAGATCTTAGGTCATGGACTTCCATATTACATTCAGGGAGATGATCCGGATCCGGATTCTAGATCCGGATTTGCAAGACTCGAGAACAATAGTTTGCTTACCAAATGTCCTGCAAGTTTATTAGTCTTGGTAAGTTAAATATCGATTTTCCTTGACATACAAAAAATAAAATGAATAATAAATATGAAATAATATTGGAAGCAAAAGTAAAAACATACATTAGATAGATAAAATATTCACTGTAAAATTGTTAAACGATTCAGTCAAAATAAAAGTAATATGATGATAAACAGAAACCTTTATTAAAAAATAAACACAAAATTCGATTGAAAACGAAAAAAATAGGAAGACAAATAAATCAGAGAAAAAATAATAGCAAAAAAAGTAAAATAAAGAAAATTAGTTTTTCATTTGAAATTTATCAATCAAAAGGTTTTAAAGTCTACTCATGAATAGCAGATGCAAGGATTAGTGATATTGCACTAGCATGAAGGACAATGCCCTAGACTCCAAGAGTATGACCATATACACTATACATATGATCAGCGACCTAGACCCCTCTCCTTTCAAGTTAGGACCAGGAAGGGCCAGGCAAAATGTGCTGATGACGCAGCTCCCCCAACCCCTCATTCTTAGTACACAAAGCTGGTGAGGTTGTAACCATAAAAGAAAAAAAAAGCCCCCCACAGCCCTAATTGGTTATCTTAAAATGGAAAAAGTGTTTTTGTACTACTAGACACTTATGGTGTTTCTGAACACATTTCTTTTAGTAAGAACAACAGTCTAATCACAATATCACATAATTTGGGAATTGTATTCCTTAAAGTTTTAAATTGGAAAATGGCAAGATTAGACAGACTTCCTGTTATGAGAAACAGTCTCACTCTAAGTATGTTTACAGTATGCATACTGGATATAGAACAACAAACAAATACATAAATTTCTAGTCCACTACAGGAAAAAGGACTTAGACATGTCCTCATTCATGTCTGGGATTAAGCCAGTTTTCATCATCACACTGGTCAACTGCGGATTGGTGATGGTGGGAGATTTTCATCTGATCGCTCACAGAAAACCAATCAGTACGTGAGGACCTGATCATGGCAATACTCAAACCCTTGCACCACGTTAAGTTATCCTCACTCAGAAAGGGATATCGCTATCATCAGCCGTTACTAGTCCACGGCAGAACAAAAGCCTTAGACCTTCCACTTTGCATCTGTTTATTGTCTTTCTGTGCCAGTCCCGCAACCTTTCTTAGTTCGTCAATCAAACGTCTTCTTTTCCTTATAGGTCTATCTACAGAGTCATCAGCAGCCATTGCCTGGCCCTCCCTGGTACTAGCTTGGGTGGAGAGGGGGCTTGGGCACTGATCATATGTATATATGGTTAGTCTCTAGGGCATTGATCCTAGCATGGGTGGAGAGGGATGCTTGGGTTGTAGCTTAGCAAGTAATAATAATATATGGTCCTGCTTGCTAGGGTAATGTCACTGTCCCTTGCCTCTGCCATTCATGATCGGCCTTTAAACCTTCAAACAACCTGTGTTTATAACACTGGTACCATTGACACTGCGAGGGGGTCGCCCTCAGTCCCCAGTCCTGATTCCTGACAGAGCAACGGAGGAGCTGAAGAAATCATCCTCATTTTACAAAGTCTAAAGTGACGGCAATCAAGATGAACAGGAAAATGGAGTTAGATTGTAAAAAGCTATTTCCAGGAACAACGTCTCTTTACCACAGAGTGGAGGAACTTCCAGCCTCCATCCATCATCTTAGGGGTGGGGGGAGGAGGAGGAGGAGAACAAGAAGAAGGTGGAGGAGTTTGGGAAAAAATAGAATAAGACGAAGATGATGGAGAAGATTGAAAAGTAGTAGTTTGGGAAAAATCAGATGATGATGATGAGGAGGAGGAGGAGGAGGAAGTTTAGAATAATTAGAACGAAGAAGGCGTTGAAGTTTAGGAAAACTTAGAAGAAGCAGGTGGAGAAGTTTAGAAAAAAAATCAAAAGATGGAGAAGAATAGAATAAAAGATGGAGATGAGGAAGTTTTAAAACATCAGAGAAAGAAGAAAAAAGAAATTTGGAATTATTAGCATAAGACGAAAAAGATGAAGAATTTTAAAATAAAATTCAGAAGAGGAAGAAGAAGAAGAAAAAGAAGAAGAAGATGAAGAAGAAGAAGAAGAAGTACTTTAAAAAAAAAAAATGGAGAAGTTCAGATAGATCAAAATAAAAGTTTAGAAAAAACCAGATGATGATGAAGATGTTAAAATTGAAGAAGAAAAAAAAATTCAGAAAAAAAAACAAGAAAATAGAGTAGTTTAGAAAAATAAATAAAAGATATAAAAGATTAGGAAAATCAGAAGAAGAAGAAGAAGAAGAAGAAGAAGAAGAAGAAGAAGAAGAAGAAGAAGAAGAAGAAGAAGAAGAAGAATTAGAAAAAATCTAAAAAAAAAAAAAATATGAATTTTAGAAAAAAATAACAAGTTGGAAATGGAAGGAAATATAAAGACAAACTAGCAGGAAAAATAGCTTAGATTATTGTTGGAAGAAAAAACAAAAACAGATAAAACTAGAAGGGAATAAATAAATAAATATATAATAAACCTAGAAGTTAAAGAGAAGCCCAAAATAGGAAAAAAAGAAGAACAAATATGGTAAAAAAAATATACAAAAATGAGATTAGATTGAAAATATACAACCAAATTCTATAAAAAAATAATCCATATATAGAAAAGGATGAATCTCTGGAAAACAATAAACTCTAGATAAATTTAATAAAACTGAGACAATAAAAAGTGAATATTGAATAGTGAAATAATATTGGAAGCAAAATTAAAAGTACGGATCAGATTAATATTAATAAAAAAAAATGTAGAATAAAAAACTAAAAAAAAGTAACAATATAATAAAAAGAATAAATTAGATTGAAAAAAAAGGAAGATAAATAAATTAGAAAGAAACGATGAATAGTTTCGAAATATAATTTTTAGACGAATGAAAAGAAAATAATAATAAATGAATAAGTAAGCAAAGTGATAAATGAGAAACAAATATAATAAAGGAAAGAGTAATAAAATATAATAAAGGAAATGTGGGAATACAAATATTATAAAATTTAGGAAAGAAAACTGAAAATTACGAACAAAATTAAACCAGAATTTAAAAAATAGGAAGACAGGATGGCAAATGAAAAACATAAAAGAAAATAGCAGATAATGATGGGATTGTGAGGATGAAAAGCAACAAGTGAGCAAAGAAATTTGAAAATTAAAGACATAATAAAACTGGCCCTTGAAAATAAGTAGACAAAATGGCAAATAGAAATATATGTATAAAAAAAAATTACAGATAACGAAGGAAAGGTAAATATGAAAACGATAGGGGAGAAAAGAAAACGGGAAATTGAAAACAAAACTAAAACAGGCATTTGAAAATGGCAAATAAAGAAACAAATAAAATAAAGGGAAAATGAAGGAAAGATGGGAATGGAAACTATATAAAAGTGAGAAAAAAGAAAATACTAAATAAACAGAAATTTGTAAATGGCAAATGAAAGAGATAAATTAAATAACAGATAATGAAGGAAAGAAAGATAAGAAAACAATACAAACGTTAGTAAACATAACAAAAACTGTTATATGAAATATCTATTTTGATGTTAATTTTTTTTTCAATATTTTATTTCTATTTTTCATTACTTCTTATATCGTTTATTTATTTCGTTGTTTCCTTTCCTTACTGGGCTATTTTTTTGGTGATTGGAGCTCCTGAGCTTATAGCATCTTGCTTTTACAACTACTACTACTACTACTACTACTACTACTACTACTAATAATAATAATAATAATAATAATAATAATAATAATAATAATAATAATAATAATAATAATAATAATGGGGATGATGATAATAATAATAAAACAGGAGTTTGGAAAAGGCAAATGGAAAACACAAAAAACAGATAATGAAGGAAAGATGATAATGAAAGCAATACAAACGTGGAGAAATATATAATAAAAAGGCTAATGAGAGACTTGAAGAAGAGTAACAAGTGAAAATAAATCCAATGAAATCCTCCTCCTCCTCCTCCTCCTCCTCAATCCTGCAAATCCTATAGGTTTTTTTGGCCTGATGGATGGGGGGCCGGAAGCCCACCCCACTCTCACTCTGTCGCAAAAGAGATGTGGCGGTTTCCTGGGAGAATAACTTTCTCTATCCAAGTCTCCTTACCCTGTCCATCCGTCTTGATTGGCGTCCCTTTGGGACCTGTAAAATGGGGGGTATTTCTTGGGCTTTTCCTTGTTCGGGCACGATTGATGGTGCCCCCGGATTGAAGGGTTTGCCATGTGGCCGATAAATTAAATTCTTGGCACTTTGAACCCACGATGCTTGTGTTATTGATTTTATAAAAGTCATTATTACTTTTATTGTCGGAATTGTCCTTTTGGGTGTTGTTACAATTATATATGAGAGTTTTATTTAGTTTGGATTAGCCCATTAAAAAGGAGGACAAAAACAAATATTGAAATGTGTGAGTATATATATATAATATATATATATAATATATATATATATATATATATATATATATATATATATATATATATATATATATATATATATATTTACATATATAAATATAAATTTATATATATATGTATATATATACATATATATATGTATATATATATATATATATATATATATATATATATATATATATATATATATATATATATATATATATATATATATATATATATATATATATGGATTTGTGCATATATATATGTATATATATAAATATATATATATATATATATATATATATATATATATATATATATATATATATATATATATATATATATATATATATTTATAAATAAGCATATATAAGAATTTGTATATGTATATGTATATATATAAATAAAAATTTGTGTGTATATATATATATACATATATATATATATATATATATATATATATATATATATATATATATATATATATATATATATATATATATATATGGCGGGTGGTCTTTTTGTCCGATGTCACTTCGTCCGACGACACTTCGTCCACGTCTTTTGGTCCAATGTCTTTTCGTCCGATGGAGTTTTGGTCCAACGACATTTGGTCCAATTTCTAAAAAAAAAAATAAATGTTTGAAGAGATTGTTATTACCGTTTGCTTCACTTCTCTGTTAAAAGCTTATACCTTATGGGCTTTTGTGATAAAGTAATATGCTCATTTTCTAATTACTCCATTAGTCATGCTTAACATTCTCTCTCTCCTTATCTCTCTTTAGTATGGTACTATATATATAGTGTGCTGCAAGTTTAGTATTAGTTTCTGAATCTGCCCATCCCGAAATGGCAAAGTTCATACAATCAACGAAGAAGAAAAGAAAATTAAACGTTCAGCGGGTCGAGCACATTTGAACATTTGGAAATCTATCGAAACCTTGAAGGGAGAAGAAGGATTTATTCAAGGTAAAATAACTCAAATACTTCGAGGAGATCCGTCAAAGTCTTGTTCACAATATCAAAAAAATCACCGAATGTCTCAAAAGATTAGTAACTGGATATGAGTCAACGAGGAAAACATATTTTTGGAGAATGCGGTATATGCACCAATTTCACTCGTATACTTTAGATTTTGGCAGTTAATTATTATGTTATTATAAACAACAAGGGAGAACGTCCTTATAAGGTTTAATTTTCTATTTAGGAAGTCATGAATTGGCTAGAGTTTTTCTTTTTTCTTTTATGGCTTGAAACAGTTCAAAATTGGACCAAATGTCGTTGGACCAAAACTCCATCGGACGAAAAGACATTGGACAAAAAGACGTGGACGAACTGTCGTCGGACGAAGTGACATCGGACAAAAAGTCGGTACACGTATATATCTATATATGTACATATGAATTTGTATATATATATATATGTATATATATTTGATTTTATGTATATATATATATATATATATATATATATATATATATATAGATATATCTATATATATAAACTGTATATATATATATATATATATATATATATATATATATATATATATATATATAAATTATATATATATATATATATATATATATATATATATATATATATATATATATATATATATATATATATATAATATTATATATATATATACTATATATATATATATATATATATATATATATATATATATATATATATATATATATATATCTACATATATATATATATATATATATATATATATATATATATATATATATATATATATATATATATATATATATATATATATATATATATATATATATATATATGGATGAATATCAACACAACATCATGTTCAAATAGAAATAAATTTCTACCTCATACTTGGGATCGAACGCTGGGTCCCTTCTAATGAAATGCTTGGTCGAAACCAACCATGCCACGAGAGGCCTCAAATGAAGTCGGAACCTACTGCTACCCAGCAGTTCAGGATTTACCTGGCGAGACATCAGTCTCTTACCAGCGAGTTTTCCCCGACTTCCCGGCCGACCACGAGACCCAATTGGTAGTAATTCATTCAAATTACCCCTAATGAGTTAATATGGATAAATATCAACACAACATCGTGTTCAAATAGAAATAAATTTCTACCTCATACTTGGGATCGAACGCTGGCCCCTTCTAATGAAAGGCCAGGTCGAAACCAACCATGCCACGAGAGGCGATAAAAGAAATTGGAACCTAATGGCTAATCACCTGTTCTAGGATTTACCTGGCGAGACATCAGTCTCTTACCAACGAGTTTTACCCGACTTCCCGGCCCACCACGTGACACAATTGATAGTAATTCATTCAAATTACCCCTAATGAGTCAATATGGATAAATATCAATACAACATCGTGTTCAAATAGAAATATATTTCTACCTCATACTTGGGATAGAACGCTGGCCCCTTGTAATGAAAGGTTGTGGAGGATTTATTTTTGTTTTTTTTATTTTTTCTTTTGCCAAATCCAGAGAGAGAGAGAGAGAGAGAGAGAGAGAGAGAGAGAGAGAGAGAGAGAGAGAGAGAGAGACAATTTCATTTGCTTTAGTTTTGCTATATCGCGCGAGTGTGTGTTTGTGTGTGTGTTTGTGTGTCCGCGGTACGCGCCGAAGAGCAAGTGGTACTTAGAGAATGATTGTTTGTGGTGAGAAAGACTGTTGGTACAAATGAGGTTGTTTGTTTACATTTTTTAGTTAGGTTATGACAGTGGTGAATGTTTCGGAGCGAATGCTTTTTTATTTGACTGCAGCTTGAGACAGTTCGTTTGTGAATGCTGGATTATATTTTATATCATTTTTCGACCAGCGAGAAAGTGTTTATATATTTCATAAGTAAGTACAGTTTTGTTTATCTTTGCTTGTAGTGATTGTGAATGATAGGAACAATTTATTATTTATCTTTGATTATAGTGCGATAGTTAAGTTAGTTAGGAGTGTTCATAAGTGTTTTCCTTTTTTATTTTGGCAGGCCGTAATTCCTCCTTTGGGGAGAAGATTTGTGTGAATTTGATTGTTGACGACCTGGCTTGTTTAAGGAAATTGATACGACTGCTCTTGGGATTGATCGCTTGTTGATGACCTGGATTGCGTTAATGAACCTGATTTGATTGTTCTTGTGCTATAAAATTATGACGATGATGATGATGATAGTGCTGATATAGACTGCCAATCAAGTGATGCAGGTGTAGTAGATTGCCACAAAATTATCTGTCTGCCACCGATTGTTGCGTCCGCCAGAGTTGTGGCATTGGCCTGGAAGGACTGTTGGCCCTTGTGTGGACAAAGAGGTCCACAAATAAACAAATATTGGGTTCGGTGTGCGGGTAATTTTAAGTTTGTTAGGGTTTTTACATGAATGGTGTTAGGTTTTTTTTTTTGGTATATTTATTAAGCTAATGATTTGTTTTAAGTGTAATTATTTTGGTTGTGGATGGTTGTTATGTTAAGCTTATTTTGAATGCAGAATTTTTTGGTTTTAGTTTTAAGAAATATAGTTGTAAGGTTATGTTTTGTTTATTTCGTCCTTTTTGTCTAAGAGTCTGGTTGTAGATTACGTAAGGGGAAAGTTTGTTTTGTGAAGACCATTGTCAGTAAGTGTGATTCAGGGTGTGGGGGTTGTCCTTGCAACATCCCGCCACATTATTTTGGCGCCCGAACAGGGACTGCCGAGGTGGGATTGAAGCTAGACTCTTGGACAAAGGACAGCATTTGGATATGAAATTAGATTAAGGTTGATGAAAATGGAAGAGCAGAACAAGTTACTGAAGGAGGAATTGTGGCTGAGTAAGGAGCGTGAGGAGAAATTGTTGCAAGAGAATAAGTGGTTAAGGTGTGAGAATGAGGAGATGCATAGGAAACTGAGGGAAATTCAGGGAACTGTAGAGAGAGTGGAAGAGGGTGTTGAGATGAGGAAGCGAGAGAATGATGAACGGACGGAGAAACGAATGGAAGATATGATGGGGCAAGTCATGGGGACGATGAAAACTATAATGGGTGAAGGTGCAGTCGGAGGAGTGTCCTCAGCTTCGGGTAATGGGTTGGTAGTGGAAGAGAAGGTTAAGGTAGGTGATAATGGGAAAGGAAGTGATAGTGATAGTAGTAATAGTGATGGTGATATTGAAGATAAGGGAATTAGGCATAGTAAGGATGAACAGAAAGGTGAGAGGAAAGATGAAAGGAAAGGTAAAAGTGATGTGAAGAAAGAGAAGAAAAAGTATCAGGCTGATAGCAAGGACGATCGTGAATGGGTGAAAGTGGTAAGTAAGAAAAAGGGTAAGAAGGGAATGGTTAAGGATAGGAATTTAAGTGTGGAAGTGGATTCATTATATTCAAATGAGGAAGAAGGTAACAAGGGAGTAGACAGTGATGATAGCAGTGAGAATGAACGTGATGTGTGTAAGACTGTGTTTATGAGAGAGGTACCTCGGTGTGAAAGGTTCAATGAGCATAGCAGTAGGGATGTATATGATTTTTTCAAGGAGTATGAGAGGTATTGTCAGGATAAGTATGGTGATAGTAAAAGAGTTTGGGCTAGGGAGTTAGGAGAATATTTGACTGGGTATTTGTTGACGATGTATGGAGTGATAATGAGTGTAGGGGACGTTGATTATGAAAGTGTGAAAAAGAGAATAATTGAGCAGGTAAAACGTATGAAAGGGAGTGTTAGGTATAAGCGTAAGAATGATTTTGATGAAGCACGGATGAATGCAGGAGAAGCGATATCGATGTATGTATGTAGGTTGGAAACTTTAGCTAGGAAGAAGTATGGGGATGAAGGTATAAATGAGAATAAGGGGTTAATGAAGAAGTTTTTGGCTACTGTACCCGAGAATGTGGCTGAGTTTGTTAATTTGAAACGGAAGGAGAAAATGAGGTGGACGAAAGAAAGATTGACATGGGATGATATTTTAGAGATAGTTGAGGATTATGAGTTAGATAGGTGCATGAAAGAAAGTAAATCTGTGAGTGTAAGAACTGGAATGGAAGAAAGTGTAATAGAATTTGGTAGTTATAAGGATGCAATTTTGAGAGGACCAATGAGGGTAGCTGATAATGTAGTAGATAGGAGTGTTAGGGCGAGTAATGTGGGAATACCTGTAAACACAAATGAAGGGTTTAGGCAAGGGAATCAGGTTTGGAGGGATAGGAGTGTTAGTGCGCATCGAGGTATGTCAGATAGTCGTGTCCGTAATGAAAAGTGTTATAGGTGCGGAAAGGAAGGTCATAAGAAGAATGAATGTAGATGGGCTCTAGATGCTTGTTTTGGATGTGGTGAGGTAGGGCATAGAATTAGTGAGTGCAAGAAAGAGAAAGAGATAAAATGTTATCGGTGTGGTATGACTGGGCACATAGCGAGTGGATGTCGGAGTAATCATACAAATGTGATTTGCGGTAATTGTGGTAAGGATGGTCATTATGCTAGAATGTGCAAGGAGCCACGGGGTAAGTGTACTGAATGTGGTGCAGATGGGCATGTAGCTAGGGTATGTAGGAAGAAGGGAGTAAATCAGCCAGGATGTTCGGGAAACTAGAGTGTAAGAGGGTTCAGCTGGGTGAGTCCTCGAGTGTGTGCGGAGTGAATGTGATGCATGTTCGTGAAGGTTTACTACATGAAGACGTGATGGGCGAAAGAGCTTATGACTGCATGAGTGCAAAAGTAAATTTTAATGGAATAGAGCTATTTGGTCTGATTGATACTGGTTGTGGTGTCAGTTTAATGTTTAGGAATGCATACGATAAGGTAAGGGATGTGTGTGAATTTAGGGGGTGTAAAGGTGAAGTGAAAGGTATCGGTAATTTAAGTATGTCTGTGCAAGGAAAGTTATGTGAAAATGTTATGATTGGGGGGCTGATGATGGAAGATAATGATTTTTATGTGGTTGAGGGAGTAAATGACAAATACGATGTGTTGTTAGGTTATAACTTCTTGAAAAAATGCGGTATGATTGTACATCCTAGTGTAAATATGATAGAGATGAAAGTTAAGGGTAAATTTTGTGGGGAATTTTATTTGAATGAAGATGGTAGTGTATGTACGAAGGTATGGAAAGGTGTGCCGTTAATAGCAAAAGAAGGTGTTAAATTGTCAAAAGATGCGAGTGAGGTTGTCAGTGTAAGAGTTGCATGGCCGAATAGTCTGGGAATTGCCAATAGTGACAATTGTGAATATGTAGTGGAAGGTTCGGAAGCAAGTAAATCGGTGAAAACAAGTGTGCATGTGTATGATGGTATTTTGAATTTGCAGGAGCCGAAGGTGTATGTGAGCTTGTTGCCGACTGTAAGGAGGAAGAGAATACGGGGTATACGTGAGGGTGATTGCATGGGATGTATGTATACGTTGGTCAATGTAGAGGATGAAAGGTATGTTAAATTGAGACGTGTTATGACGGGTAAGATAAAGCAGGATGACGATTGGGACTATGAAAGTTTGAAAGAAAGAATTAATGTAGATGAGAATATAAGTGAGGGAGAAAGGGAACAATTGTATAGGATGTTATGGGATAGACGGAGAGTTTTGAGTCGCGGTGACGAGGATTGTGGGGGATCAAAGCTGCCTGAATTTAAGATAGTTCTTAGTAATGATACCCCCATATATCAGCGTCCCCGACATTTTTCTCCGCCTATTGCCAGAGAAATAGAAGAGCAGTGCCAGGAGTTAGAGCAAATGGGTGTAATAGAAAGGAGTGAGAGTGCCTGGAATAGCCCTATTGTACCTGTAAGAAAGCCGGGTGGAAGTTTACGTATGTGTATAGATTATAGGAAGGTGAATGAATTAACTGTTAAAGAACGTTTTCCGATGAATGTAGTGTCTGACCGTGTGTATAAGATGCATGGTATGAAAGTTTTTACAAAGTTAGATTTAGTTAGGGGCTATTACCAGATGCCTCTGGCAGAGGGGAGCAGGCCCATTACGGCATTTTCAAGTAGAAATTGTCATTATCAGTTTAAAAGATTAAGTTTTGGCCTTGCTAATGCGCCTGCTGCCTTCCAGAGGGCGATGAATGTAGTTTTGGCTGGGTTTGATAGACAGAAGGTGACTGTTTTTATTGATGATATTTTGATTGCTAGTGAGACTGTTGAGGAACACATGCAGTTGCTTGAAGCAGTATTAGAACGGTTGATAGAAGTTGGTGTGAAAGTTAAGCTTAAAAAGTGTACATGGTTGGCCGGGGAGGTGGAATTTCTTGGGCATGTGGTGAGTGAATCGGGTATAAGGAAGAGTGAAAAGTTTGTGAGTAAGGTGAGAGAGTTTCCACGTCCTCATACGGTGCGTGAGTTGAGAGGTTTTCTTGTGTTAATTGAATTTGGTCGGAAGTTTGTCAGAGATTGTTCGGGAATAGGGAAGCCTTTGAATGAGTGGACAGGAAAGAGAAATAGTACGAGACTGAAATGGGATGAGCGTATGATTGAAGCATTTGAAAACTTGAAAGAAGAGGCTGCGAGAGACGTCACTTTGGCCTTTCCCGATTATAGTGAACATGCGAGTATGCTAGAGTTATATACGGATGCTAGTGAGATTAGTATGGGTGGTTGCTTGGTTCAAATGCAAAGAATAAACGGAGATGAACAGTTGAGAGTGATAGCGTATGTAAGTAAAGCATTTAATAAGGCTGAGCGAAAGTATTCCACGATTGAAAGGGAGTTGGCTGCGATAAGGTTTTGCGTGAAAGCGTTGAAGGTATTTTTATATGGTGTGAAATTTATTGTGCGTACTGACCATCAGCCCCTAGTGTACATGATTAGGAAAGAGTCTGTGAATGCTAGAGTTGCGAGGACAATAGAGGATTTGAATGAATTTGACTTTAAGCTAGAATATGTACCTGGGAGTAAGAACGTGATAGCAGATGCGATGTCAAGAATGCATGGTAAGATAGAAGAGAATAGCGAGAATGATAGTAATTTTGAAAGGTTGCCGGAAGATTTAATGGTGGTACAAAGTTTTGAAGGGGATGACATGGTGTATAAATGTATTTTGTGTGGGTTAAATAAGGTTAAATTGAAGGGTTTGAATAGGGATATACCTGCTAGTATAGATGAGCTTAGAATGAGTGTTAGGAATGAAGTATCGAAAGAAATGGCATATAAGGAGGAGGATAGTATGCTTGAGGGTGAATTGTTATCAAAAGTATTGTTGGTAGTATGTTATATGGTGTCACTGTTTATTTGTATTTTGGGTGGAATCGTCCGATGCAGTACCGAGCAAATAAAGAGACTGAAAGGGAGTATATATTGAGGTTACAATGTAATGAAAGATGTTGCAAGTTGTTGAGTAAGAAGGAGGATTGTCCGAGTGATTTGAATCAGAGTGGTATGAGCATAGAAGATAGCGAAGATGACCATGGGTGTGATAAGGATGACCCTATTGATAGGAGAGTAAACATTTGTATGCATGGTGTAAAAGGAAGAATGATGACGCATGTGGGTATAAATGAGAATGAGTACTGTAGTTTAATTGATACAGGTGCGCAAGTGTCATTAGTGAATATGTTTGTTATCAAGGAAATAGAGCGGTACAATTGGGAAGTGAAACGGCAGTGTACGAGTGTGAGAATTCATGGGATAGGTAAAGGAAGTTTGCTAGTTTGGGAAGAAGTGCGTTTGAAAGTAAAACTGGGAAGTATGGAGGTGGAACATAATTTTATTGTAATGGGAGAGAATGAGATGCCTAGTTGTTTTTTGATAGGAATTGACTTTTTAAGATTGCATGATTTATCAGTTGATATTGGTAGTGGTTTGCTTCTGAAGAATGGATGTGAAGTAGTTGTGATAGAAGATAATAGTGTATTTATGGCGAATTTTGTTGGCATGGTTGATATTATGAGGAGTGAGGATGATCTACTGACTAAAGAGGAGGTGGAAGAAATGCACGATGAATGTGAGGAAATTAAAAGGTTACGTGAATGTATGTTGAATAGTATTGAGGTAGAAGAATGGCCGTCTGATTTAGAGGTGTATAAGAAAGTTAGTAAGAGACTTATTGTGTGTAAGAATATTGTTTATTTTCTACATAAAGGAATGGATGAAGATATATATGTTCCTGTGTTTCCAATGCATGCAGCAGTAAGTATGTGTATGTTAGTGCATGACAGATATGGGCATATGGGTAAGAATACATTATGGGAATGCATGCGTGAGAGATTGTTTACACCTGGGTTGAGTCAGATATGTAAGGATGTAGCGACTACGTGTGAAGATTGCCAGAAAGGGAAGTATCAGAGAGTGCATGCTAATCCGCCTGTTTTGAGATTACGTATGAAAGAACCATTTGAGATGTTTGTGATTGATTGTGTTTCGTTGCCTGTGACTGCGAGAAGACATGTGGGAATGATTGTTATGGTTGATCACATGAGTAAATTTACGTATGCAATACCCATCAAGGATAAACGGAGTGAGACTGTTGCAAAAATGGTTGGTCAAGTGATGTTGCCGATGTGTGTGTGTAAGCCTGTGAGAATGTTAAGTGATAATGGCCCTGAGTTTGTTGGATGGGAGTTTGAGAAGATGTTAAGAGAATGGGGTATTGAACATGTGTATTTGACTCCTTATATGCCAAGTGCGAATGGGTTGGCTGAAAGGACTGTAAGAACATTAACTGAAATTTTGCGAATGATGAGTACATGTGATAATGATTGGGATTTGTATGTTGGTAGAGCGTTATGGGCTTACAATGCAACAGTGCATAAGAGTACGGGTATGTCTCCATGTAAGTTTGTGTTAAATTTTGAAAAGATAATAAGACCGAGGTTGGGTGTGTCGGAGGATGATAGAGATGTGTGGAGGAAAGCAAATAAGAGGTTTGAAAGCTTTAAAGTTGGTGAGAGAGTGATGAAAGAAGTAATTGAAAAGGGTAGAATGAATGTAAATAAGGTGCGTGATAAATTTGAAGGTCCCTATGAGGTGTTAGAAGTTGGTTCGAGTGGATTAAGTTACGTTTTGGGTAAGTTGTGTGTGGGTGGTATTGTGGAAAAAATTAGGGCCCACCACAACCAGTTGCGTAAATGGAAAGAGGTACAGTTAGAATCAAAAGAACGCCGACACTCAAGGGAAATCTTTCGTCAGATGTCTCTAGTGTTCCCATGACAAAACAGACAACGAGTTGCTCCTCTTACTACTGCTACGAAATGGGTGGAGCCTTCTCCAACCTTGGTGAATCAAAGACAGTAAACGGCTATCTTTGTTAGCGCAAGCATTGAAATGTTACAAATCGAGTTGCCATATTTCATTCTCAGTTATCATTTGACGTCTCAAATATCCACTACAAATACTGAATACACAAACAAACACACACACAAACACACATACATACATATATATATATATATATATATATATATATATATATATATATATATATATATATATATATATATATATATATAGTATATATACACATATATACAGTATATATATATATATATATATATATATATATATATATATATATATATATATATATATATATATATATATATATATATATGTGTATATATATATATATATATATATATATATATATATATGTGTGTATATATATATATATGTATAGATATATATATATATATATATATATATATATATATATATATATATATATATATATATATATATATATATATATATATGTATATATATACATATATATATATATGTATATATATACATATATATATATATATATATGTGTGTATATATATATGTATATATATATATATATATATGTATATATATACATATATATATATATATATATATATATATATATATATATATATATATATATATATATTATGAACCCACAAAATCATGTAGAAAATATTGGTGCCGTAGCAAAACAATTCCTTCCGTTAACAGCTATATTTGATTATCTTAACATTAGTCCTGTTCAAGTTACCGGTGAACGAAAATAAAGTAATTTCAATTATGTTGCTATGTTGAAAAATATTAATAAAAAACACCATACATGAGTTATACCCACATAAAGGACCGTCAGAGAGAGAGAGAGAGAGAGAGAGAGAGAGAGAGAGAGAGAGAGAGAGAGAGAGAGAGAGAGAGAGAGATCAAATGGTTTGAGCTTACTCTAGTTAATGAAGTAATGTAACAACACATAAACTCCTTTTTAGACATTTATGCATTTCAAAATATTGTTTGTCATTATTATGCAATGTTTCCAATAGAAATCATTATATTATGCTTCCAAAAGCTTATCGTTATTTTTCAGATGATAGACTGACTGCTAAAAACTACTTACAGTTTATAGATATTCATTGAATGTAACATTTCGTAATACGTGAGGATACTTTATTGTAAAATATTTCCCAAATTATTCAGATTCAGGGGTATGCGCCGTTTCAGTCTTCAGACTCTAAGCCACTTTCCCTTTATTCATCATTTATTTTACATTCCCATATTTGAGATTTGTCATCTCACCGTCTGCTATCTTGGCCTTGAAGGATTAGCATTGCCATTTGAACTAAAATCTTAAGCATATATAGTAAAATCTTTACTACATTGCTAATTCAATCTTTATCGTAAGTGCTTCATTCACTTGATAATTATCGAAACTAAATGGCAAAATTGGAGATAGTTATTATAGGATATAAATAACGGGATTATTTTGTTAGAATCAAATGCTTATCCAAATAATGGGTGATTTGGGGGGAAAATAACTACAATTGTGTTTGGGCGTTTGGAGGATTTGCCTCCTTAAGGATCCGTATACCAACATCTGTCCAGCTGCATATAGTTTGATCATTATATTTTATACTCCTCCCTAAACCTTAAATGCTCTGTACGAAAATTTAACCAGTTGCCTTAAAATCGACTAAGATATTTTCGTTAACTGGAATAAAGATAGAGGAATGGGATATATATTGTATAAAAAAAATCTGAGGGGGCACCACTTATTCATGGAAGCATGCTTCACAATGTAATTTTTTTTTTTTTTTTTACTTCGATGGAGATTGTAAAAACTAAGATAGAGGAAAATGATATATAGATCTCCAAATGCCTTATTCCGAAATTCAGCTAATGAGTATCTTGTTTTGGTGTCACACAAATATCAAATACAGTAGTTCCAAGTGGGAATGGTCAAGTGAAGGTGTTTCTGCTGCCGCTTGGGAGAGATTTCTTTTATGGAGGCACAGTGAGAAGCTAAGAACCAAAGTTGACGCCCTAAGAAGAGCACTGAGGCAGAAGGGCATTCATTTTAAAGATGATATTTAATAAATAAATGAATAAATAATGATAGAAAGAAACACAAATATTAAATAATGAATCAGGGGATAGAGGAAGAAGCTCCGGAAATAAAATCTAAAGAATGAGAGAAAATATTTAGGAATCCATGAGTATCGCTCCTCAGCTGTATAAGTTAGTGATTAAAAGGACAATCAAACTTTTATTTCCGAGATATTTTAATATTTGGTTTTTCCTTTCCCCTACTCACGGCACCAGCTGTAGAAATTGTGGTTTAACTAATACCCTGATAGGCTGAGGAGTTGGTATGGATAGCTTTTGCTCGAACAACACGAACTAGAGCTTCACGGATAGTAATGCATTTTTCGCTTGTTAAGTGCCCATCTACCTTGCGTAATTTACCCGGTCAAGAGACCTACATCTAGCACCCCATAGCTGGGCTAATTTGGGTACTTGATCACTGTAAATAAGGTCTTTATCATACAAAGCTAAGCCTATTTGAATCAAGATTATAAGGCCTTTGTGCATGAAATTGATAAGAAGTTGGTTTGATCTCAAAGCTGTTTAATTTCTCAAGATAAAGCTACAAGCAATTATATAATCATTGATAACTTACAATCAGGGTATTAGAATGGGGAATCATTTCATGCTTATGCCATCTATTCGTGTATATTTTCAGGAAAAATTATAGGAGAATTCATTTTGGGAAAATAGGTATATCATAGTTTCATGACAAAATTTCTGAAAATTATGTCGTTCTGAGACTATGATTTGTCAATAATTTTTTTTTTAAACCATTTGCCAGAATGTCATAGCGTCCTCATCTACCTCAATATAAGTTATTTTCGATACGAAATAATAAATTCTGATTGTATTCAAGGTGCTTTGCAGTCATCAATATCTATTATATCCATCATCGATTATCTATTATGCAAAGTTAATACTTAAATTTCGTTACTTATCGACCTTCCATCAACAAGCTATTTTATTCTACTGCGGCTATCTTTTACAAATCAACTAATAATGAATTAGGTTAGCCAAATTTACTAGAACATTGACGGGTATCAAATAAAACTCAGGCAATGATACAATATCTTACAGGCTGTATCATGAGTCTACAAGCAGCCTGTCTCCACTACCCCTAAAACAGAAATGACTTTCCCAATTGCTCAAGCCTCAATGTCGGAATGGCCTGGGCAGGGGGGTTGAAGGAGAACCCCCCCCCCCCCCCTTCCCTGGAAAGTCTCTGGTTGGTCCCTCTTACGAAAAAAGTAGCAATTGAAAAATAATAGTAAATATA
The DNA here is from genome assembly GCF_036898095.1 of Palaemon carinicauda. Taxonomy (NCBI): domain Eukaryota; kingdom Metazoa; phylum Arthropoda; class Malacostraca; order Decapoda; family Palaemonidae; genus Palaemon; species Palaemon carinicauda. Next base: position 75,891,366 of record NC_090749.1, read on the forward strand.
TATATGTATATATATATATATATATATATATATATATATATATATATATATATATATGTGTGTGTGTGTGTGTGTGTGTGTGTGAGTGTGTGTGTGTGTGTGTATGTGTATGTTTTGTATTTGTATTGAAAAGTTGAGACGTCAAATGATTATACAGAATTGAAATATGGCAACTCGATTTGTAACATTTGTATACTTTTGCTAACAAAGACGGCCCTTTACTGTCTGATTCGCTAAGGTTTGAGAGTGCTCCGCCCATTTCGTAGAAGTTGTAAGAAGAGCAACTCCTAGTCCGTTTTGTCATGGGAACACTAGAGACATCTGACGAAAGAATTCCCCTGAGTGTCGTCGTTCTTTTGATTCTAACTGTACCTGAGTATATCCAAGAGAATGGGATGAGTAAAGGGTTGAAAAGGAACAAGGGTGAACCTAGTATGTATGAGGACTTAGGTCTGGAAGGTAAACAGTTGGTGTTAGTAGAATATAAGAAAAGGAAGAATACAAGAGCTTTAAGTAAAGATGAAAGAAGGGGAAATTTTATAAGTAAAAGTGAGGATAGAAATAAGTATGACAAGGGTGTAAATGTGCAAGTGTGTATGGAAGATAAATGTGTTAATACAGATGAATCATGGCTGAGTATGAATGATACCTATAGTGTGTGTGGCTTTTCCTTAGGTGATGTAAAAGAAAGGATGACGAATGCGAGAGTGAGAGATAGGAGAATGATTAGTAGCATGAATGAATCTTTTACTAAAGTTGAGAATGTTTTTGATGAAATGGATGAACTGTTTACAGAAATGAGTGTAATTATAGGGCCAGATGAGAACGAGGTAGATATGATTGTATATGATATATTAGATGATAGGGATTTAGATAGGAATAGTGTTAATGTAGCGAATGATTGTGATAAGGAAGAAGTGAATGAGAGAGTATATGGAGGCCCAGTTACTCGGAGTAGAGGTCCCGTTCCCGACTGCGACTGGGTTATGAAAAAAATAATGTAAGTGTTGTGTGAGAAGGATTTGGCAAAGTAATGGGGGAGGAATGTGGAGGATTTATTTTTGTTTTTTTTTATTTTTTCTTTTGCCAAATCCAGAGAGAGAGAGAGAGAGAGAGAGAGAGAGAGAGAGAGAGAGAGAGAGAGAGAGAGAGAGAATTTCATTTGCTTTAGTTTTGCTAGATCGCGCGAGTGTGTGTTTGTGTGTGTGTTTGTGTGTGTGTTTATGTGTCCGCAGTACGCGCCGAAGAGCAAGTGGTAGTTAGAGAATGATTGTTTGTGGTGAGAAAGACTGTTGGTACAAATGAGGTTGTTTGTTTACATTTTTTAGTTAGGTTACGACAGTGGTGAATGTTTCGGAGCGAATGCTTTTTTATTTGACTGCAGCTTGAGACAGTTCGTTTGTGAATGCTGGATTATATTTTATATCATTTTTCGACCAGCGAGAAAGTGTTTATATATTTCATAAGTAAGTACAGTTTTGTTTATCTTTGCTTGTAGTGATTGTGAATGATAGGAACAATTTATTATTTATCTTTGATTATAGTGCGATAGTTAAGTTAGTTAGGAGTGTTCATAAGTGT
>NC_090749.1:75897946-75899892 GCF_036898095.1 Palaemon carinicauda
ATTATTGTTGTTATTATCTTAATTCAATGAATACTTGAAGATTATCTTTAAAACACAGTATAAACCAATAACATTATCAAATACACCAATAATCCCACAAAATATAAGAATAAATAACCCAATGAACGACCATGAAACAAATATCAATATATATATATATATATATATATATATATATATATATATATATATATATATATATATATATATATATATATATATATATATATATATATATATATATAAATATATATATATATATATATATATATATATATATATATATATATATATATATATATATATATATATATATATATATATATATCGTTTTCTTAGTAGGGATACCTTAACGTGGTAAAAGTCTCTCCGTGTACCCATAATCAGAAAAGCTTTACCAGTCAAGGACACCCATACTAGGTTGGTTTCCTATGAACGATCAAACAAAAATCTCCCTACATCATCAATTCGCAGTTGGCCAGAGTTGTACTGAACACTGGCCACACCCCATACATGAATAATAATATGTCTGAGGCCTTCGTCCTGCAGTGGACTAGAAACTTCTGCATTAGTTGGTGTAAAAAGCTAACTTGTAGAGTGAAATTTGTAGTAGAATAAAAGGGCGAGTGAAAACGTTAAGAAAAAAAAGGTAAATGATGTTACATTTGTTAGGGGCCATCGATGTGCTGTTGTGGAAGCATCTGTGTGTTTTCTTAATTCCTGAAGGCATATTGATAAATCCTCCCTATTTTTCATATTCATGAAGGCAAATTGATAAATCCTCCCTATTTTTCATATTCATGAAGGCAGATTGATAAAGCCTCTCAATTTTTCATATCCATGAAGGCAGATTGATAAATCCTCCCTACTTTTCATATTCATGAAGGCAGATTGATAAATCCTCCCTATTTTTCATATTCCTGAAGGAAGATTGATAAATCCTCCCTATTTTTCATATTCATGAAGGCAGATTGATAAATCCTCTCCATTTTTCATATTCATGAAGGCAGATTGATAAATCCTCCCTACTTTTCATATTCATGAAAGCAGATTGATAAATCCTCCCTATTTTACATATTCCTGAAGGCAGATTGATAAATCCTCCCTATTTTTCATATTCATGAAGGCAGATTGATAAATCCTCCCTATTTTTCATATTCCTGAAGGCAGATTGATAAATCCTCCCTATTTTTCATATTCCTGAAGGCAGATTGATAAATCCTCCCTATTTTTCATATTCATGAAGGCAGATTGATAAATCCTCCCTATTTTTCATATTCATGAAGGCAGATTGATAAATCCTCCCTATTTTTCATATTCCTGAAGGCAGATTGATAAATCCTCCCTATTTTTCATATTCCTGAAGGCAGATTGATAAATCCTCCCTATTTTTCATATTCATGAAGGCAGATTGATAAATCCTCCCTATTTTTCATATTCCTGAAGGCAGATTGATAAATCCTCCCTATTTTTCATATTCCTGAAGGCAGATTGATAAATCCTCCCTATTTTTCATATTCCTGAAGGCAGATTGATAAATCCTCCCTATTTTTCATATTCATGAAGGCAGATTGATAAATCCTCCCTATTTTTCATATTCCTGAAGGCAGATTGATAAATCCTCCCTATTTTTCATATTCCTGAAGGCAGATTGATAAATCCTCCCTATTTTTCATATTCCTGAAGGCAGATTGATAAATCCTCCCTATTTTTCATATTCCTGAAGGCAGATTGATAAATCCTCCCTATTTTTCATATTCATGAAGGCAGATTGATAAATCCTCCCTATTTTTCAATCTAGGGTTGTAGCTTACCTAATAATAATAATAATAATAATCATAATAATAATAATAACAATAATAATAATAATAATAATAATGTCCGTGCTCTATTTAACCTTCACATTTATTAATTACAAATTTAAAATAAAGTACTTTTTGACATTA
>NC_090749.1:75910392-75922892 GCF_036898095.1 Palaemon carinicauda
TAACAATATATATATACACACACACACATATATATATATGTGTGTGTGTGTGTATATATATAAATATATATATATATATATATATATATATATATATATATATATATATATATATATATATATATATATATATATATATATATCTAGAAAGCGGCTTTCGGTATAACACATGATCTAGAGATAAGGTGGTGATATATAAATGATTAGACCTATTCTATAGATTCCGTTTTATAGGCCTAGTTTTGTAGAATTTCTTTTTGTAGTCTAACTATGATTCTTGATATTTGCTATAACGATAGAATAAATATAGAGGAATGATAATAGTTTAGATAAACTGAAAATCGGCTTCTAGGCCTATTTAGGTATGTTATTTTACGTAAAAAAAAAAAAAACGATATTTCAATGACGTATAGAATTGGTAGACAGCATCTCCCCGGTCAAACTGAGATCTATTCCGGAAGGCTAAAGCTACTGCCAGATCTTTGATCAGAAAGCATCTATAACATTTACAACGCTTACAGTAGGCTTAAATCACTGTCAGATCTTTTCACATGTTGCTTTGAAAATGAGGAGGAAGATTTTATCCATTTTAGGACTATAGAAAAGAAAAGAATGAATTAATTGAGCTTCAGCAAACCTACGAAGTAGACCAAAAGAAATAATAGAATCCTTTTAATTCAGTAAAACAAATTTACGAAAGAAAAAAATATCAAAACTGGTGTGGAGGAAAAGACAAATCAGTATAAGAGGAAGATAAACTATACATGGATTGTCTGATTTGATGTTGTAACTGTTTTTGGGATATTTTATTAATTGTTAATTATTTCTCATATCTTTTATCTATTTCCTTATTCGTTTCCTCACTGGGCTATTTTTCCCTGTTGGTGCCCTTGGGATTATAGCATTTTGCTTTTCTAATTAGTGCTGTAGCTTAGCTAATAAGAAGAAGAAGAAGAAGAATAAGAAGAGGAATAAGAATAATAATGATAATAATAATAATAATCTTCGATACAATATAGGAGCCCGGAACCCTCAGAGACTTCCATATTCCTGAAGAAATTTTGGAATCATCAACTCCATCGCCAGATTTCCCGAATGTTTCTCTCCTCTCCATTCAGAACACGGTGTTAAATAATAATAATAATAATAATAATAATAATAATAATAATAATAATAATAATAATAATAATAATAATAATAATCTTCGATGCAATATAGGAACCCGGAGCCATCCGGAGAATTGGTGATTCCGAAAGGTCTGCAGGAATTTGAAAGTCTCCGGAGGGCTCCGGGCTCTTATATTGCATCGAAGATTATTATTATTATTATTATTATTATTAGTAGTAGTAGTAGTAGTAGTAGTAGTAGTAGTAGTAGTAGTAGTAGTAGTAGTAGTAGTAGTAGTATTTAACGCCGTCTTTTGAATAGAAAGGAGAGATATGTCCGGGAAATCTGGCGATAGAGTTGGTGATTCCAAATTGTCCCCAGGAATTTGAAAGTCTCCAGAGAGATCGTAGAGCGGCAACAATGGTTTTTTTCAAAATAATGCTGATACAGGCCCCAGTATCTGTGTTATTGATTATGACTTACAAAGTAAACAAAGCGATTTCACAGTTTATGGATATCATCGGGACCCTTAAAGGAAAATTGAACTGGCCTCAAAAGGCAGATTCGGCCCTTCTAGAGCAGAATCTCGCTTGCGAAGATATGACGTTAGAACTTCAGGGACAGCTGCGAGCTCTACAGGAGTCAAGGGTCTTCAAATGGTTTTCGTGGCTACTCCCAGAGGCACCGCACTTTCAACACTGCCCAGCAGTCTCCTCTCAGGATGGATTCCTCGGCAGGTGGCTGCGGCGCTGTCCTTGGGTTGGGGGCATGTGGAAAGCCCGCGAGGAACTACAGCGGTGCGAACTTGGATTGCGTCAGATGGAGAGAGAAGCATTAAGATTCAAAGATGAATTGAAATCAACGTGGTTCGTTGACAAGCTTTTCCCCGAATTTGACTTGGGACAAAGGATGGAAGAATCCCTTTCTATTGGAAATAGGAACTTCTACATCAGCATGGCTGCTGCTTCCGTCATACTCGGCGGGATTATGTTTGCCAGGAGGAGGAGGAGGATGGCTGAAGAAGATGTGGACAGCAGATCTTTGGAAGAATGTGTTCCAGAAATGGAGCACTTAGGCGAAGATCTGTTGGACGGAAATGAACTGGAAATAGAAACCGATCAGACTACTCTCTTGCAAAATCTCGAGGATGAGGATGGTAAGTTACAAGAACAAATTAAAGAAATGGGAAGAATAATAGAAATGAAGGAAAAGCTGCAAAATGAACAAGTAAAGAAATTGAAGAATAAGGTAAGGGAATTGAAGACAGAAAAAGATAAACTGGAATCTGAGTGCGTCGGAAAAGACCTCCAGATGAGGGAGCATGAAAATTTGCTGGAAATTCTCAAGAAAGAGAATGCAGAAATGAAGAAAGAACAAATTCAAAACAGAGAACAAGTCAACGAATTGAAAAATGAGGTAGAAGAATTGAAGACGGAAAAAGATAAGCTGGAATCTGAGTGCATCGGAAAAGACCTCCAGATGAGGGAGCATGAAAATTTGCTGGAAATTCTCAGGAAAGAGAATGCAGAAATGAAGAAAGAACATATTCAAAACAGAGAACAAGTCAACGAATTGAAAAATGCGGTAGGTGAATTGAAGACAGAAAAAGATAAGCTGGAATCTGAGTGCATCGGAAAAGACCTCCAGATAAAGGAACATGAAAATTTGCTGGAAATTCTCAGGAAAGAGAATGCAGAAATGAAGAAAGAACATATTCAAAACAGAGAACAAGTCAACGAATTGAAAAATGAGGTAGGTGAATTGAAGACAGAAAAAGATCAGCTGGAATCTGAGTGCACCGGAAAAGACCTCCAGATGAGGAAACATGAAAATTTGCTGGAAATTCTCATGAAAGAGAATGCAGAAATGAAGAAAGAACAAATTCAAAACAGAGAATAAGTCAACGAATTGAAAAATGAGGTAGGTGAATTGAAGACAGAAAAAGATAAGCTGGAATCTGAGTGCATCGGAAAAGACCTCCAGATGAGGAAACATGAAAATTTGCTGGAAATTCTCATGAAAGAGAATGCAGAAATGAAGAAAGAACAAATTCAAAACAGAGAATAAGTCAACGAATTGAAAAATGAGGTAGGTGAATTGAAGACAGAAAAAGATAAGCTGGAATCTGAGTGCATCGGAAAAGACCTCCAGATGAGGGAACATGAAAATTTGCTGGAAATTCTCAGGAAAGAGAATGCAGAAATGAAGAAAGAACAAATTCAAAACAGAGAATAAGTCAACGAATTGAAAAATGAGGTAGGTGAATTGAAGACAGAAAAAGATAAGCTGGAAACTGAGTGCATCGGAAAAGACCTCCAGATGAGGGAACATGAAAATTTGCTGGAAATTCTCAGGAAAGAGAATGCAGAAATGAAGAAAGAACAAATTCAAAACAGAGAACAAGTCAACGAATTGAATAATGAGGTAGGTGAATTGAAGACAGAAAAAGATAAGCTGGAAACTGAGTGCGTCGGAAAAGACCTCCAGATGAGGAAACATGAAAATTTGCTGGAAATTCTCAGGAAAGAGAATGCAGAAATGAAGAAAGAACAAATTCAAAACAGAGAATAAGTCAACGAATTGAAAAATGAGGTAGGTGAATTGAAGACAGAAAAAGATAAGCTGGAATCTGAGTGCATCGGAAAAGACCTCCAGATGAGGGAACATGAAAATTTGCTGGAAATTCTCATGAAAGAGAATGCAGAAATGAAGAAAGAACAAATTCAAAACAGAGAATAAGTCAACGAATTGAAAAATGAGGTAGGTGAATTGAAGACAGAAAAAGATAAGCTGGAATCTGAGTGCATCGGAAAAGACCTCCAGATGAGGGAACATGAAAATTTGCTGGAAATTCTCAGGAAAGAGAATGCAGAAATGAAGAAAGAACAAATTCAAAACAGAGAATAAGTCAACGAATTGAAAAATGAGGTAGGTGAATTGAAGACAGAAAAAGATAAGCTGGAATCTGAGTGCATCGGAAAAGACCTCCAGATGAGGGAACATGAAAATTTGCTGGAAATTCTCAGGAAAGAGAATGCAGAAATGAAGAAAGAACAAATTCAAAACAGAGAACAAGTCAACGAATTGAATAATGAGGTAGGTGAATTGAAGACAGAAAAAGATAAGCTGGAAACTGAGTGCGTCGGAAAAGACCTCCAGATGAGGAAACATGAAAATTTGCTGGAAATTCTCAGGAAAGAGAATGCAGAAATGAAGAAAGAACAAATTCAAAACAGAGAATAAGTCAACGAATTGAAAAATGAGGTAGGTGAATTGAAGACAGAAAAAGATAAGCTGGAATCTGAGTGCATCGGAAAAGACCTCCAGATGAGGGAACATGAAAATTTGCTGGAAATTCTCATGAAAGAGAATGCAGAAATGAAGAAAGAACAAATTCAAAACAGAGAATAAGTCAACGAATTGAAAAATGAGGTAGGTGAATTGAAGACAGAAAAAGATAAGCTGGAATCTGAGTGCATCGGAAAAGACCTCCAGATGAGGGAACATGAAAATTTGCTGGAAATTCTCAGGAAAGAGAATGCAGAAATGAAGAAAGAACAAATTCAAAACAGAGAACAAGTCAACGAATTGAATAATGAGGTAGGTGAATTGAAGACAGAAAAAGATAAGCTGGAATCTGAGTGCATCGGAAAAGACCTCCAGATGAGGGAACATGAAAATTTGCTGGAAATTCTCAGGAAAGAGAATGCAGAAATGAAGAAAGAACAAATTCAAAACAGAGAATAAGTCAACGAATTGAAAAATGAGGTAGGTGAATTGAAGACAGAAAAAGATAAGCTGGAAACTGAGTGCGTCGGAAAAGACCTCCAGATGAGGGGACATGAAAATTTGCTGGAAATTCTCAGGAAAGAGAATGCAGAAATGAAGAAAGAACAAATTCAAAACAGAGAATAAGTCAACGAATTGAAAAATGAGGTAGGTGAATTGAAGACAGAAAAAGATAAGCTGGAAACTGAGTGCGTCGGAAAAGACCTCCAGATGAGGAAACATGAAAATTTGCTGGAAATTCTCAAGAAAGAGAATGCAGAAATGAAGAAAGAACAAATTCAAAACAGAGAATAAGTCAACGAATTGAAAAATGAGGTAGGTGAATTGAAGACAGAAAAAGATAAGCTGGAATCTGAGTGCGTCGGAAAAGACCTCCAGATGAGGGAACATGAAAATTTGCTGGAAATTCTCATGAAAGAGAATGCAGAAATGAAGAAAGAACAAATTCAAAACAGAGAATAAGTCAACGAATTGAAAAATGAGGTAGGTGAATTGAAGACAGAAAAAGATAAGCTGGAATCTGAGTGCGTCGGAAAAGACCTCCAGATGAGGGAACATGAAAATTTGCTGGAAATTCTCATGAAAGAGAATGCAGAAATGAAGAAAGAACAAATTCAAAACAGAGAATAAGTCAACGAATTGAAAAATGAGGTAGGTGAATTGAAGACAGAAAAAGATAAGCTGGAATCTGAGTGCGTCGGAAAAGACCTCCAGATGAGGGAACATGAAAATTTGCTGGAAATTCTCATGAAAGAGAATGCAGAAATGAAGAAAGAACAAATTCAAAACAGAGAATAAGTCAACGAATTGAAAAATGAGGTAGGTGAATTGAAGACAGAAAAAGATAAGCTGGAATCTGAGTGCGTCGGAAAAGACCTCCAGATGAGGGAACATGAAAATTTGCTGGAAATTCTCATGAAAGAGAATGCAGAAATGAAGAAAGAACAAATTCAAAACAGAGAATAAGTCAACGAATTGAAAAATGAGGTAGGTGAATTGAAGACAGAAAAAGATAAGCTGGAATCTGAGTGCGTCGGAAAAGACCTCCAGATGAGGGAACATGAAAATTTGCTGGAAATTCTCATGAAAGAGAATGCAGAAATGAAGAAAGAACAAATTCAAAACAGAGAATAAGTCAACGAATTGAAAAATGAGGTAGGTGAATTGAAGACAGAAAAAGATAAGCTGGAATCTGAGTGCGTCGGAAAAGACCTCCAGATGAGGGAACATGAAAATTTGCTGGAAATTCTCATGAAAGAGAATGCAGAAATGAAGAAAGAACAAATTCAAAACAGAGAATAAGTCAACGAATTGAAAAATGAGGTAGGTGAATTGAAGACAGAAAAAGATAAGCTGGAATCTGAGTGCGTCGGAAAAGACCTCCAGATGAGGGAACATGAAAATTTGCTGGAAATTCTCATGAAAGAGAATGCAGAAATGAAGAAAGAACAAATTCAAAACAGAGAACAAGTCAACGAATTGAAAAATGAGGTAGGTGAATTGAAGACAGAAAAAGATAAGCTGGAATCTGAGTGCGTCGGAAAAGACCTCCAGATGAGGGAACATGAAAATTTGCTGGAAATTCTCATGAAAGAGAATGCAGAAATGAAGAAAGAACAAATTCAAAACAGAGAACAAGTCAACGAATTGAAAAATGAGGTAGAAGAATTGAAGACAGAAAAAGATAAGCTGGAATCTGAGTGCGTCGGAAAAGACCTCCAGATGAGGGAACATGAAAATTTGCTGGAAATTCTCATGAAAGAGAATGCAGAAATGAAGAAAGAACAAATTCAAAACAGAGAACAAGTCAACGAATTGAAAAATGAAGTAGGTGAATTGAAGACAGAAAAAGATAAGCTGGAAACTGAGTGCGTCGGAAAAGACCTCCAGATGAGGGAACATGAAAATTTGCTGGAAATTCTCAGGAAAGAGAATGCAGAAATGAAGAAAGAACAAATTCAAAACAGAGAACAAGTCAACGAATTGAAAAATGAAGTAGGTGAATTGAAGACAGAAAAAGATCAGCTGGAAACTGAGTGCGTCGGAAAAGACCTCCAGATGAGGGAACATGAAAATTTGCTGGAAATTCTCATGAAAGAGAATGCAGAAATGAAGAAAGAACAAATTCAAAACAGAGAACAAGTCAACGAATTGAAAAATGAAGTAGGTGAATTGAAGACAGAAAAAGATAAGCTGGAAACTGAGTGCGTCGGAAAAGACCTCCAGATGAGGGAACATGAAAATTTGCTGGAAATTCTCATGAAAGAGAATGCAGAAATGAAGAAAGAACAAATTCAAAACAGAGAACAAGTCAACGAATTGAAAAATGAAGTAGGTGAATTGAAGACAGAAAAAGATAAGCTGGAAACTGAGTGCGTCGGAAAAGACCTCCAGATGAGGGAACATGAAAATTTGCTGGAAATTCTCATGAAAGAGAATGCAGAAATGAAGAAAGAACAAATTCAAAACAGAGAACAAGTCAACGAATTGAAAAATGAAGTAGGTGAATTGAAGACAGAAAAAGATAAGCTGGAAACTGAGTGCGTCGGAAAAGACCTCCAGATGAGGGAACATGAAAATTTGCTGGAAATTCTCATGAAAGAGAATGCAGAAATGAAGAAAGAACAAATTCAAAACAGAGAACAAGTCAACGAATTGAAAAATGAGGTAGGTGAATTGAAGACGGAAAAAGATAAGCTGGAAACTGAGTGCGTCGGAAAAGACCTCCAGATGAGGGAACATAAAAATTTGCTGGAAATTCTCAGGAAAGAGAATGCAGAAATGAAGAAAGAACAAATTCAAAACAGAGAACAAGTCAACAAATTGAAAAATGAGGTAGGTGAATTCAAGACAGAAAAAGATAAGCTGGAAACTGAGTGCGTCGGAAAAGACCTCCAGATGAGGGGACATGAAAATTTGCTGGAAATTCTCAAGAAAGAGAATGCAGAAATGAAGAAAGAACAAATTCAAAACAGAGAACAAGTCAACAAATTGAAAAATGAGGTAGAAGAATTGAAGACGGAAAAAGATAAGCTGGAAACTGAGTGCGTCGGAAAAGACCTCCAGATGAGGGAACATAAAAATTTGCTGGAAATTCTCAGGAAAGAGAATGCAGAAATGAAGAAAGAACAAATTCAAAACAGAGAACAAGTCAACGAATTGAAAAATGAGGTAGGTGAATTGAAGACGGAAAAAGATAAGCTGGAAACTGAGTGCGTCGGAAAAGACCTCCAGATGAGGGAACATAAAAATTTGCTGGAAATTCTCAGGAAAGAGAATGCAGAAATGAAGAAAGAACAAATTCAAAACAGAGAACAAGTCAACAAATTGAAAAATGAGGTAGGTGAATTCAAGACAGAAAAAGATAAGCTGGAAACTGAGTGCGTCGGAAAAGACCTCCAGATGAGGGGACATGAAAATTTGCTGGAAATTCTCAAGAAAGAGAATGCAGAAATGAAGAAAGAACAAATTCAAAACAGAGAACAAGTCAACAAATTGAAAAATGAGGTAGGTGAATTGAAGACGGAAAAAGATAAGCTGGAAACTGAGTGCGTCGGAAAAGACCTCCAGATGAGGGAACATGAAAATATGCTGAAAATTCTCAGGGAAGAGAATGCAGAAATGAAGAAAGAACAAATTCAAAACAGAGAACAAGTCAACAAATTGAAAAATGAGGTAGGTGAATTGAAGACGGAAAAAGATAAGCTGGAATCTGAGTGCGTCGGAAAAGACCTCCAGATGAGGGAACATAAAAATTTGCTGGAAATTCTCAGGAAAGAGAATGCAGAAATGAAGAAAGAACAAATTCAAAACAGAGAACAAGTCTACGAATTGAAAAATGAGGTAGGTGAATTGAAGACAGAAAAAGGTAAGCTGGAATCTGAGTGCGTTGGAAAAGACCTCCAGATGAGGGGACATGAAAATTTGCTGGAAATTCTCAGGAAAGAGAATGCAGAAATGAAGAAAGAACAAATTCAAAACAGAGAACAAGTCAACGAATTGAAAAATGAGGTAGGTGAATTGAAGACGGAAAAAGATAAGCTGGAAACTGAGTGCGTCGGAAAAGACCTCCAGATGAAGGAACATGAAAATTTGTTTTAAATTCTCAAGAAAGAGAATGAGAAAGGGAAGAAAAATCAAATTGAGAAAACAGTAAACCTAAATAAATTGAAAAATGAAGTGGGTAAATTAAAGGCAGAAAAGACAAAACTGGAATCTGAATATGTCCAAAAAGAGATTCACATGAAGAAACTGGAAAATTTGCTGGAAAGTCTGAGAAAGGAAAAACAAAGGGAAAATAAATGGAAACGGGAATTTGAAGAACTGAAAGAAGAAAAGGAGCAACTTGAAGCAAATTTGGTGCAAGATTATGAAAAACTAGAATTTGTTTGCAAAATAAAAGACCTCGAGATAATGGAACAAAAAATGTTTGCTGAAAAGTTTGAAAGTGAAAATAAAGATATGAAAAAGGCGCAAAGTGAGAACATGGAACAACTGAATAAATTGAAAAGTGAACTTTGTGAACTTAAGGCAGAAAAGAAGCTAAAAGCTGAGAAGGAGGAAGTTCGTAAAATCGAGAATAAAGATGAACATAAGAGGAAAAGCTTATTAACGGCTGGGTCAAGTGCGCAGATGAATAATAGGCTCAAAGAGGCTGTAGATATCTTCACCCAAGCCTTGGCTGTGGAGACTGACAACGACGAAGGAACGGCTCTTCTGCATGTCCTTCGAGCTGAAGCGAACGCAGCCATTAAGAAGCCTCCTAATATGGATATTGTATTAGACTGCTCCATGGCCATCGAAAAAGGATGTGAAGGATGGAAAGCGTACATGTTACGAGGGCGGTACCTCGTCAAACTCGGCATTTTCGAGGCGGCCCTGAAGGACCGCCTCGAAAGTGATGAAAAATGAGAAATTTTTAAAAGTCGTTGAAGATACTAAGGCACTGCGGAAGGAATGGGAAGACAAAGGACCCTATCAGATCCTGGATTTGGAAAAGACAGCCACGAAGGCAGAGGTTATAAAATCCTTCAGGGACCTGTCCATGGCGTTCCACCCCGACAGACATCGGGACAAACCCGAATTCCTAAAGGTGGCATTCGAGGAGAAGTACAAAAAGGTGGTCAACGCTAAACTGATTCTGGTGGACGAAAGGAACCGAAGAGATTATGACGAAGAGCTACGCCATCAGGAGGAATATGAACACTGGGAGAAGAGTGGCGGCCAGTGGAATCGTCAGGAGCCAGGGCAGTGGAACCACGGGCGGCAGTACCATCAAGGACGCCCCAGATGGGAAGAGCATAGGCAGTACAATCAAGGACAAAGAAAGGAGCAACCACCGATATTATTATTAAGGATATCGCAATGTGTACAGGAATTATCATTGCAGTTTACTGCAGTGAGCATGAAAAAAAAATGAAAATAAAAAAAAAAATAAAAACTAAAGAAATAAAAAAAAAATAAAAAACCAAAAATCCAAAACAAAAAAAAACAAAAATCCAAAAAAAATAAAAAACAAAAAATCCAAAAAAAAATAAAAAACAAAAACAAAAAAAATAAAAAAAACCAATAATGCAAAAAAATAAAAAACCAAAAATCAAAAATCAAATATATATATATATGTATATATATATATATATATATATATATATATATATATATATATATATATATATATATATATATATACACATATATATGTATATATATATATATATATATATATATATATATATATATATATATATATATATATATATATATATATATATATATATATATAGTGGAAACATATTTTTAGGATGTTTCAGTTGAATTTTTCAGTTTAGTGCTGTGAACCGAAAAAAAAATGTGTAGTGGAAACTATTTTTAGAATAAGTTTCAGTTGAGTTTTAGTTTAGTTTAGTTTTTAGTTTTAGTTTAGTTTTGTAAGGAAATAAGTTTTCCTGTAACAGCCATTGAGAGACGGACAGTCAATGCCAAGTGGAGTTCGGCCTTCCAGACCAAATGGAATAATCTACAAGATGGACTGAGCAGAGGGAAGAAGTCCCACTTGTTTTGGAATGCACTGTTCCTTGATAAAGATTCACCTGTACTGTTTCTTTATCAGGTGGACAAATGCAGAAGAAACAAGTATGACTTCTTTTAGTAAGCTGTGTCCCCTCAAGAAGATTCCATTATCCTGGAATGGTGGATCAGGAAAATTAGCGCTGTGAACAGGAAAAAAAATAGGAAATTGCAGTTTAGTGCAGTGAACATAGAAAAAATGAATCTCCAAATATGATTGAAAATTTAAAAAAGGAAAAAAGAAATATAAAATAAAAAATAAAAATAAAATAAAATGAAAAAAACTACATATATAGTGGAAAAGTTTTTTAGAATAAATTTCAATTAAATTTTCCAGTGTAGTGCTGTGAACATAGAAAAAAATAAAAATCCAAAAAAAAAAAATTAAAAAAAATTAAAAAAAAAAAAATATAAAAAAAAAATTTTTTTTAAAATGTATAGTGGAAAATATTTTTAGAATAAGTTTCATTTGAGTTTTAGCTTTATTTAGTTTTAGTTTAGTTTTTAGTTTTAGATTTTAGTTTGGTAAGGAAATGAGTTCTCCTGTAATAGCTATTGAGAAACGGACAGTCAATGGCAAGTGGAGTCCGGCCTTCCAGATGTAAATGAAATAATCTATAAGATGGATTCAGCAGAGAGAAAAAGTCACACTTGTTTTGGAATGCACTGTTTCTTGATAAAGATTCACTTGTACTGTTTCTTTATCAGGTAGACAGATGCAGAAAAAAACAAGTCAGACTTCTTTTATTATGCTGTGTCCCTTCAAGAATATTCAATTCTTCTCGAATAGTAGATTAAGATGTTTAGCACTATGAACATATGAAAAAATAAAAAATCCAAAAAATAAAGTGGATTCCATCCCTCCAGATGTAAATGGAATAATCTACAAGATGGATTCAGCAGAGGGAAGAAGTCCCACTTGTTTTGGATTGCACTGTTCCTTGATAAAGATTCACTTGTACTGTTTCTTTATCAGGTGGACAGATGCCTAAGAAACAAGTCAGACTTCTTTTAGTAAGCAATGTAAAATCTAAAAAAGAATATAAATAAACCAAATAAAATATTAGAGTCCGGCAATCCAGATGTAAATGGAATAATCTACAAGATGGATTCAGCAGAGGGAAGGAGTCACACTTGTTTTAGAATGCACTGTTTCTTGATAAAGATTCACTTGTACTGTTTCTTTATCAGGTGGAAAGATGCAGAAAAAAACTAGTCAGACTTCTTTTAGTTTTCTGTGTCCCTTCAAGAATATTTCATTCTTCTGGAATAGTAGATCAAGAATATGTTTAGAGCTGTGAACATATAAAAAAAATAAAACATCAAAAAATAAGGTGGATTCCAGTCCTTCAGATGCAAAGGAAATAATCTACAAGATGGATTCAGCAGAGGGAAGGAGTCACACTTGTTTTGGAATGCACTGTTCCTTGATAAAGATTCACTTGTACTGTTTCTTTATCAGGTGGACAGATGCAGAAAAAACAAGTCAGACTTCTTTTAGTATGCTGTGTCCCTTCAAGAATATTCAATTCTTCTGG
>NC_090749.1:75930392-75932892 GCF_036898095.1 Palaemon carinicauda
GGGATCAGGTTCGGGGTCAAAACCTTCGAAATCTCTGGGACAAACTGCATCAGGCTACAGCTTCTTCCAGGCAGAATTGAGGGTTCGTCGAGTTAATCCCACCCGAGCCTCATCTATGATCTTCAAGCAGTGCACGATGTTAAAGTGGCTTTTCCAAAATTCACGCAAAGTTAAGTTTGTGCTTTGCGTGACATTAAAGCACCGCATTAATAGGTGCTTGGTGTAGAGCTTCTTGAAGTTTGAGATGACTTGCTGGTCCATGGGCTGGAGGATAGAGGTGGTATTCGGTGGAAGATACAGCACCTTTATGAACTTAAATTCTTCGAATATATCATCATAGAGTCTGGGTGGGGGGTGAGCGGGTGCATTGTCAAGGCATAGCAGGCACTTTAAAGGCAATTTCTGCTCATGAAGGTACTTCTTCACAGAAGGACCGAAAACTTGATTAACCCATTGGACAAAGAACTGCCTAGTGACCCAGGCCTTCGAGTTGGATAGCTAGAAAACATGAAGCTGGTCCTTATCCACATTCTGTGCCTTAAAGGCCCTAGGGTTCTCCGAATGGTAAACCAGTAAGGGCTTGACTTTAAAGTCCCCGCTAGCGTTGGCACATACGGCAAGAGTCAACCGATCCTTCATTGGCTTATGCCCAGGCAATTTCTTCTCTACGGCAGTGATGTAGGTTCGACTGGGCATCTTCTTCCAAAACAGCCCGGATTCATCACAATTGAACACCTGCTGCTCTACGTAGCCTTCTTCCTGCTTGGCCCTTTCAAACTTCACAAAGTATGCTGCAGCCTTTGTGTCAGCACTAGCCGTTTCCTCGTGGCGAACAACTGAATGAATCCCGGACCGTTTCTTAAATTTTTCAAACCAGCCACGAGATGCCTTGAAATTGTCTGAGGAACGTTCGGTTGAACTCTCCCCAGCATCACCCCCCAGAGCTCGCCTCCTTCAAGTCAGTGAAGATGGCGTGCGCCTTCTCGCAGATGATAGTTTCAGTGATGGTGTCACCAACAATTTCTCTGTCCTTGATCCAGATTAGCAGAAGTCGTTCCATCTCCTCTATGGCAGGGCTACGACATTTTGAAATGATGGTGATCCCCTTAGAAGGTTTCACTGCTTTAATGGCTTCTTTCTGTTTCAAGATTGTTGAGATCGTCAACATGTTTCGGCCACGCTCATGCTTTTCAATAATTCCTTGCTTTACTTCTAAAGAAATCATTTCCTTCTTCCTTTTCTCACCACTACCTCTTGCGAGACTATTTTTAGGACCCATGATTTACGTAAAATACCGTAAAAGGATGAACGTAAAAATCATGATTAAAACAGTTAATAGCAGAACGCACAGGGCACAACAACACGAAGCCGACAAGAACAGAAGAATGACCCAAGCCACGCTAATTGAGGGTCCCTCCGAGGTCGAAGTGCTGCCTTTTATCGGCAGAAATAAAAGATACATCCGGCGCTATGAGTACCATCTACGTGTATGGATATTTGGGTGTAGAGTAGGAATGTGTTGAATTGTACTTCGCGTGTCCAAAAATTTGGATACGACCGGTAGGACGAAAACTGCTTACTTCGTGTGTCGAAATAAAATTTGGGTGTAAGAGTAAAAAATTGCTCGAATTTTACTTCGGGTGTTGGAAAATTCGGATGTAGATACGTTCGTGTGTAGAGGTTCCACTGTATGTATATATGTGTGTATATATACATAAATATATATATATGTATATATATATATATAAATATATATATATATATATATATATATGTACATATATATATTATATATATATATATATATATATATATATATATATATATATATATATATATATATATATATATATATATATAACATATATATATGTACATATATATATGTATATATATATATATATATATATATATATATATATATATATATATATATATATATATATATATATATATATATATATATATATATATATATGTATACATATGTATATATATATGTATATATATATATGTATATATGTATATATATATGTATATATATATATATCCTCTCCCGCTAAGCGACATTGCCTAACATACTAGGTCTCTCCTATTCCTTGGGTAGAGGAAGAGGAAGTATTCATAGCCCGGTGAGAGGGACTACACTGAGAGATACACTCAAGAGACCATGATCTCTCACAAATTGCCAAAACTCTCGCGTTGTAGTTAGGAAAGGGGAAGGGGGAGGGATGGATTGAATCTGTATGTGTATGTTATCTATTTATATGTCCTTTTTGACGGGTTGGATACACTAGTATATCATATCGTTTCACTTCAATATGAAATGATTTAACATTATATAATGTATATTATATGAAAAGAACATATATCAACATATAAATGATACAAAAAGCGTTACTGATTATCAATCCATTTATCCTTTTGATGAGTCAAATTTCATGTTTTAACTAGTTACTGCATAATAATCATATCCATTCGCTGGTTAGTCAAGGATAAA
>NC_090749.1:75940392-75955392 GCF_036898095.1 Palaemon carinicauda
GTTTTGTTTCCTTCTATTACTTCTTCTATTTTGTCTGATAGGGATATCTGGTTGCTTTTGATGTTTGCCTGTATGTTCCCATCTATAAGATTAGTATTACTTCCGCCAAGGACGTTATAAAATAAAGTCAGTTTATCAATTTATATGTCTGTATCTGTGTGTCTGTCTGTGGACAGGATTCCGTCAAAACTTCCCGAGAATATTGACGAATTTTTTACCAAAACGAGATCTTAGGTCATGGACTTCCATATTACATTCAGGGAGATGATCCGGATCCGGATTCTAGATCCGGATTTGCAAGACTAGAGAACAATGGTTTGCTTACCAAATGTCCTGCAAGTTTATTAGTCTTGGTAAGTTAAATATCGATTTTCCTTGACATACAAAAAATAAAATGAATAATAAATATGAAATAATATTGGAAGCAAAAGTAAAAACATATATTAGATAGATAAAATATTCACTGTAAAATTGTTAAACGATTCAGTCAAAATAAAAGTAATATGATGATAAACAGAAACCTTTATTAAAAAATAAACACAAAATTCGATTGAAAACGAAAAAAAATAGGAAGACAAATAAATCAGAAAAAAAATAATAGCAAAAAAAGTAAAATAAAGAAAATTAGTTTTTCATTTGAAATTTATCAATCAAAAGGTTTTAAAGTCTACTCATGAATAGCAGATGCAAGGATTAGTGATATTGCACTAGCATGAAGGACAATGCCCTAGACTCCAAGAGTATGACCATATACACTATACATATGATCAGCGACCTAGACCCCTCTCCTTTCAAGTTAGGACCAGGAAGGGCCAGGCAAAAGGTGCTGATGACGCAGCTCCCCCAACCCCTCATTCTTAGTACACAAAGCTGGTGAGGTTGTAACCATAAAAGAAAAAAAAAGCCCTCCACAGCCCTAATTGGTTATCTTAAAATGGAAAAAGTGTTTTTGTACTACTAGACACTTATGGTGTTTCTGAACACATTTCTTTTAGTAAGAACAACAGTCTAATCACAATATCACATAATTTGGGAATTGTATTCCTTAAAGTTTTAAATTGGAAAATGGCAAGATTAGACAGACTTCCTGTTATGAGAAACAGTCTTTCTCTAAGTATGTTTACAGTATGCATACTGGATATAGAACAACAAACAAATACATAAATTTCTAGTCCACTACAGGAAAAAGGACTTAGACATGTCCTCATTCATGTCTGGGATTAAGCCAGTTTTCATCATCACGCTGGTCAACTGCGGATTGGTGATGGTGGGAGATTTTCATCTGATCGCTCACAGAAAACCAATCAGTACGTGAGGACCTGATCATGGCAATACTCAAACCCTTGCACCACGTTAAGTTATCCTCACTCAGAAAGGGATATCGCCATCATCAGCCGTTACTAGTCCACGGCAGAACAAAAGCCTTAGACCTTCCACTTTGCATCTGTTTATTGTCTTTCTGTGCCAGTCCCGCAACCTTTCTTAGTTCGTCAATCAAACGTCTTCTTTTCCTTATAGGTCTATCTACAGAGTCATCAGCAGCCATTGCCTGGCCCTCCCTGGTACTAGCTTGGGTGGAGAGGGGGCTCGGGCACTGATCATATGTATATATGGTTAGTCTCTAGGGCATTGATCCTAGCATGGGTGGAGAGGGATGCTTGGGTTGTAGCTTAGCAAGTAATAATAATATATGGTCCTGCTTGCTAGGGTAATGTCACTGTCCCTTGCCTCTGCCATTCATGATCGGCCTTTAAACCTTCAAACAACCTGTGTTTATAACACTGGTACCATTGACACTGCGAGGGGGTCGCCCTCAGTCCCCAGTCCTGATTCCTGACAGAGCAACGGAGGAGCTGAAGAAATCATCCTCATTTTACAAAGTCTAAAGTGACGGCAATCAAGATGAACAGGAAAATGGAGTTAGATTGTAAAAAGCTATTTCCAGGAACAACGTCTCTTTACCACAGAGTGGAGGAACTTCCAGCCTCCATCCATCATCTTAGGGGTGGGGGGGATGAGGAGGAGGAGAACAAGAAGAAGGTGGAGGAGTTTGGGAAAAAATAGAATAAGACGAAGATGATGGAGAAGATTGAAAAGTAGTAGTTTGGGAAAAATCAGATGATGATGATGAGGAGGAGGAGGAGGAGGAAGTTTAGAATAATTAGAACGAAGAAGGCGTTGAAGTTTAGGAAAACTTAGAAGAAGCAGGTGGAGAAGTTTAGAAAAAAAATCAAAAGATGGAGAAGAATAGAATAAAAGATGGAGATGAGGAAGTTTTAAAACACCAGAGAAAGAAGAAAAAAGAAATTTGGAATTATTAGCATAAGACGAAAAAGATGAAGAATTTTAAAATAAAATTCAGAAGAGGAAGAAGAAGAAGAAAAAGAAGAAGAAGATGAAGAAGAAGAAGAAGAAGAAGAAGAAGTACTTTAAAAAAAAAAAATGGAGAAGTTCAGATAGATCAAAATAAAAGTTTAGAAAAAACCAGATGATGATGAAGATGTTAAAATTGAAGAAGAAAAAAAAATTCAGAAAAAAAAAAAACAAGAAAATAGAGTAGTTTAGAAAAATAAATAAAAGATATAAAAGATTAGGAAAATCAGAAGAAGAAGAAGAAGAAGAAGAAGAAGAAGAAGAAGAAGATTAGAAAAAATCTAAAAAAAAAAAAAATATGAATTTTAGAAAAAAATAACAAGTTGGAAATGGAAGGAAATATAAAGACAAACTAGCAGGAAATATAGCTTAGATTATTGTTGGAAGAAAAAACAAAAACAGATAAAACTAGAAGGGAATAAATAAATAAATATATAATAAACCTAGAAGTTAAAGAGAAGCCCAAAATAGGAAAAAAAGAAGAACAAATATGGTAAAAAAAATATACAAAAATGAGATTAGATTGAAAATATACAACCAAATTCTATAAAAAAAATAATCCATATATAGAAAAGGATGAATCTCTGGAAAACAATAAACTCTAGATAAATTTAATAAAACTGAGACAATAAAAAGTGAATATTGAATAGTGAAATAATATTGGAAGCAAAATTAAAAGTACGGATCAGATTAATATTAATAAAAAAAAATGTAGAATAAAAAACTAAAAAAAAGTAACAATATAATAAAAAGAATAAATTAGATTGAAAAAAAAGGAAGATAAATAAATTAGAAAGAAACGATGAATAGTTTCGAAATATAATTTTTAGACGAACGAAAAGAAAATAATAATAAATGAATAAGTAAGCAAAGTGATAAATGAGAAACAAATATAATAAAGGAAAGAGTAATAAAATATAATAAAGGAAATGTGGGAATACAAATATTATAAAATTTAGGAAAGAAAACTGAAAATTACGAACAAAATTAAACCAGAATTTAAAAAATAGGAAGACAGGATGGCAAATGAAAAACATAAAAGAAAATAGCAGATAATGATGGGATTGTGAGGATAAAAGCAACAAGTGAGCAAAGAAATTTGAAAATTAAAGACATAATAAAACTGGCCCTTGAAAATAAGTAGACAAAATGGCAAATAGAAATATATGTATAAAAAAAAATTACAGATAACGAAGGAAAGGTAAATATGAAAACGATAGGGGAGAAAAGAAAACGGGAAATTGAAAACAAAACTAAAACAGGCATTTGAAAATGGCAAATAAAGAAACAAATAAAATAAAGGGAAAATGAAGGAAAGATGGGAATGGAAACTATATAAAAGTGAGAAAAAAGAAAATACTAAATAAACAGAAATTTGTAAATGGCAAATGAAAGAGATAAATTAAATAACAGATAATGAAGGAAAGAAAGATAAGAAAACAATACAAACGTTAGTAAACATAACAAAAACTGTTATATGAAATATCTATTTTGATGTTAATTTTTTTTTCAATATTTTATTTCTATTTTTCATTACTTCTTATATCGTTTATTTATTTCGTTGTTTCCTTTCCTTACTGGGCTATTTTTTTGGTGATTGGAGCTCCTGAGCTTATAGCATCTTGCTTTTACAACTACTACTACTACTACTACTACTACTACTACTACTACTAATAATAATAATAATAATAATAATAATAATAATAATAATAATAATAATAATGGGGATGATGATAATAATAATAAAACAGGAGTTTGGAAAAGGCAAATGGAAAACACAAAAAACAGATAATGAAGGAAACATGATAATGAAAGCAATACAAACGTGGAGAAATATATAATAAAAAGGCTAATGAGAGACTTGAAGAAGAGTAGCAAGTGAAAATAAATCCAATGAAATCCTCCTCCTCCTCCTCCTCCTCCTCCTCCTCAATCCTGCAAATCCTATAGGTTTTTTTGGCCTGATGGATGGGGGGCCGGAAGCCCACCCCACTCTCACTCTGTCGCAAAAGAGATGTGGCGGTTTCCTGGGAGAATAACTTTCTCTATCCAAGTCTCCTTACCCTGTCCATCCGTCTTGATTGGCGTCCCTTTGGGACCTGTAAAATGAGGGTATTTCTTGGGCTTTTCCTTGTTCGGGCACGATTGATGGTGCCCCCGGATTGAAGGGTTTGCCATGTGGCCGATAAATTAAATTCTTGGCACTTTGAACCCACGATGCTTGTGTTATTGATTTTATAAAAGTCATTATTACTTTTATTGTCGGAATTGTCCTTTTGGGTGTTGTTACAATTATATATGAGAGTTTTATTTAGTTTGGATTAGCCCATTAAAAAGGAGGACAAAAACAAATATTGAAATGTGTGAGTATATATATATAATATTTATATATAATATATATATATATATATATATATATATATATATATATATATATATATATATATATATATATATATATATATATATATATATATATATATATATAAACATATATAAATATAAATTTATATATATATGTATATATATACATATATATATGTATATATATATATATATATATATATATATATATATATATATATATATATATATATATATATATATATGGATTTGTGCATATATATATGTATATATATAAATATATATATATATAAATATATATATATATATATTTATAAATAAGCATATATAAGAAATTGTATATGTATATGTATATATATAAATAAAAATTTGTGTGTGTATATATATATATATATACATATATATATATATATATATATATATGGCGGGTGGTCTTTTTGTCCGATGTCACTTCGTCCGACGACACTTCGTCCGACGACACTTCGTCCACGTCTTTTGGTCCAATGTCTTTTCGTCCGATGGACTTTTGGTCCAACGACATTTGGTCCAATTTCTAAAAAAAAAAATAAATGTTTGAAGAGATTGTTATTACCGTTTGCTTCACTTCTCTGTTAAAAGCTTATACCTTATGGGCTTTTGTGATAAAGTAATATGCTCATTTTCTAATTACTCCATTAGTCATGCTTAACATTCTCTCTCTCCTTATCTCTCTTTAGTATGGTACTATATATATAGTTTGCTGCAAGTTTAGTATTAGTTTCTGAATCTGCCCATCCCGAAATGGCAAAGTTCATACAATCAACGAAGAAGAAAAGAAAATTAAACGTTCAGCGGGTCGAGCACATTTGAACATTTGGAAATCTATCGAAACCTTGAAGGGAGAAGAAGGATTTATTCAAGGTAAAATAACTCAAATACTTCGAGGAGATCCGTCAAAGTCTTGTTCACAATATCAAAAAAATCACCGAATGTCTCAAAAGATTAGTAACTGGATATGAGTCAACGAGGAAAACATATTTTTGGAGAATGCGGCATAACCACCAATTTCACTCGTATACTTTAGATTTTGGCAGTTAATTATTATATTATTATAAACAACAAGGGAGAACGTCCTTATAAGGTTTAATTTTCTATTTAGGAAGTCATGAATTGGCTAGAGTTTTTCTTTTTTCTTTTATGGCTTGAAACAGTTCAAAATTGGACCAAATGTCGTTGGACCAAAACTCCATCGGACGAAAAGACATTGGACAAAAAGACGTGGACGAACTGTCGTCGGACGAAGTGACATCGGACAAAAAGTCGGTACACGTATATATCTATATATGTACATATGAATTTGTATATATATATATATATGTATATATATTTGATTTTATGTATATATATATATATATATATATATATATATATATATATATATATATATATATATATATATAGATATATCTATATATATAAACTGTATATATATATATATATATATATATATATATATATATATATATATATATATATATATATATATATATATATATATATATATATATATATATATATATATATATATATATATATATATATATATATATATATATATATATATATATATATATATATATATATATATATATATATATATATATATATATATATATATATATATACTATATATATATATATATATATATATCTATATCTACATATATATCTATACATATATATATATATATATATATATATATATATATATATATATATATATATATATATATATATATATGGATGAATATCAACACAACATCATGTTCAAATAGAAATAAATTTCTACCTCATACTTGGGATCGAACGCTGGGTCCCTTCTAATGAAATGCTTGGTCGAAACCAACCATGCCACGAGAGGCCTCAAAAGAAGTCGGAACCTACTGCTACCCAGCAGTTCAGGATTTACCTGGCGAGACATCAGTCTCTTACCAGCGAGTTTTCCCCGACTTCCCGGCCGACCACGAGACCCAATTGGTAGTAATTAATTCAAATTACCCCTAATGAGTTAATATGGATAAATATCAACACAACATCGTGTTCAAATAGAAATAAATTTCTACCTCATACTTGGGATCGAACGCTGGCCCCTTCTAATGAAAGGCCAGGTCGAAACCAACCATGCCACGAGAGGCCATAAAAGAAATTGGAACCTAATGGCTAATCACCTGTTCTAGGATTTACCTGGCGAGACATCAGTCTCTTACCAACGAGTTTTACCCGACTTCCCGGCCCACCACGTGACACAATTGATAGTAATTCATTCAAATTACCCCTAATGAGTCAATATGGATAAATATCAATACAACATCGTGTTCAAATAGAAATATATTTCTACCTCATACTTGGGATAGAACGCTGGCCCCTTGTAATGAAAGGTTGTGGAGGATTTATTTTTGTTTTTTTTATTTTTTCTTTTGCCAAATCCAGAGAGAGAGAGAGAGAGAGAGAGAGAGAGAGAGAGAGAGAGAGAGAATTTCATTTGCTTTAGTTTTGCTAGATCGCGCGAGTGTGTGTTTGTGTGTGTGTTTGTGTGTCCGCGGTACGCGCCGAAGAGCAAGTGGTAGTTAGAGAATGATTGTTTGTGGTGAGAAAGACTGTTGGTACAAATGAGGTTGTTTGTTTACATTTTTTAGTTAGGTTACGACAGTGGTGAATGTTTCGGAGCGAATGCTTTTTTATTTGACTGCAGCTTGAGACAGTTCGTTTGTGAATGCTGGATTATATTTTATATCATTTTTCGACCAGCGAGAAAGTGTTTATATATTTCATAAGTAAGTACAGTTTTGTTTATCTTTGCTTGTAGTGATTGTGAATGATAGGAACAATTTATTATTTATCTTTGATTATAGTGCCATAGTTAAGTTAGTTAGGAGTGTTCATAAGTGTTTTTCTTTTTTATTTTGGCAGGCCGTAATTCCTCCTTTGGGGAGAAGATTTGTGTGAATTTGATTGTTGACGACCTGGCTTGTTTAAGGAAATTGATACGACTGCTCTTGGGATTGATTGCTTGTTGATGACCTGGATTGCGTTAATGAACCTGATTTGATTGTTCTTGTGCTATAAAATTATGACGATGATGATGATGATAGTGCTGATATAGACTGCCAATCAAGTGATGCAGGTGTAGTAGATTGCCACAAAATTATCTGTCTGCCACCGATTGTTGCGTCTGCCAGAGTTGTGGCATTGGCCTGGAAGGACTGTTGGCCCTTGTGTGGACAAAGAGGTCCACACATAAACAAATATTGGGTTCGGTGTGCGGGTAATTTTAAGTTTGTTAGGGTTTTTACATGAATGGTGTTAGGTTTTTTTTTTGGTATATTTATTAAGCTAATGATTTGTTTTAAGTGTAATTATTTTGGTTGTGGATGGTTGTTATGTTAAGCTTATTTTGAATGCAGAATTTTTTGGTTTTAGTTTTAAGAAATATAGTTGTAAGGTTATGTTTTGTTTATTTCGTCCTTTTTGTCTAAGAGTCTGGTTGTAGATTACGAAAGGGGAAAGTTTGTTTTGTGAAGACCATTGTCAGTAAGTGTGATTCAGGGTGTGGGGGTTGTCCTTGCAACATCCCGCCACATTATTTTGGCGCCCGAACAGGGACTGCCGAGGTGGGATTGAAGCTAGACTCTTGGACAAAGGACAGCATTTGGATATGAAATTAGATTAATGTTGATGAAAATGGAAGAGCAGAACAAGTTACTGAAGGAGGATTTGCCGCTGAGTAAGGAGCGTGAGGAGAAATTGTTGCAAGATAATAAGTGGTTAAGGTGTGAGAATGAGGAGATGCATAGGAAACTGAGGGAAATTCAGGGAACTGTAGAGAGAGTGGAAGAGGGTGTTGAGATGAGGAAGCGAGAGAATGAAGAACGGACGGAGAAACGAATGGAAGATATGATGGGGCAAGTCATGGGGACAATGAAAACTATAATGGGTGAAGGTGCAGTCGGAGGAGTGTCCTCAGCTTCGGGTAATGGGTTGGTAGTGGAAGAGAAGGTTAAGGTAGGTGATAATGGGAAAGGAAGTGATAGTGATAGTAGTAATAGTGATGGTGATATTGAAGATAAGGGAATTAGGCATAGTAAGGATGAACAGAAAGGTGAGAGGAAAGGTAAAAGTGATGTGAAGAAAGAGAAGAAAAAGTATCAGGCTGATAGCAAGGACGATCGTGAATGGGTGAAAGTGGTAAGTAAGAAAAAGGGTAAGAAGGGAATGGTTAAGGATAGGAATTTAAGTGTGGAAGTGGATTCATTATATTCAAATGAGGAAGAAGGTAACAAGGGAGTAGACAGTGATGATAGCAGTGAGAATGAACGTGATGTGTGTAAGACTGTGTTTATGAGAGAGGTACCTCGGTGTGAAAGGTTCAATGAGCATAGCAGTAGGGATGTATATGATTTTTTCAAGGAGTATGAGAGGTATTGTCAGGATAAGTATGGTGATAGTAAAAGAGTTTGGGCTAGGGAGTTAGGAGAATATTTGACTGGGTATTTGTTGACGATGTATGGAGTGATAATGAGTGTAGGGGACGTTGATTATGAAAGTGTGAAAAAGAGAATAATTGAGCAGGTAAAACGTATGAAAGGGAGTGTTAGGTATAAGCGTAAGAATGATTTTGATGAAGCACGGATGAATGCAGGAGAAGCGATATCGATGTATGTATGTAGGTTGGAAACTTTAGCTAGGAAGAAGTATGGGGATGAAGGTATAAATGAGAATAAGGGGTTAATGAAGAAGTTTTTGGCTACTGTACCCGAGAATGTGGCTGAGTTTGTTAATTTGAAACGGAAGGAGAAAATGAGGTGGACGAAAGAAAGATTGACATGGGATGATATTTTAGAGATAGTTGAGGATTATGAGTTAGATAGGTGCATGAAAGAAAGTAAATCTGTGAGTGTAAGAACTGGAATGGAAGAAAGTGTAATAGAATTTGGTAGTTATAAGGATGCAATTTTGAGAGGACCAATGAGGGTAGCTGATAATGTAGTAGATAGGAGTGTTAGGGCGAGTAATGTGGGAATACCTGTAAACACAAATGAAGGGTTTAGGCAAGGGAATCAGGTTTGGAGGGATAGGAGTGTTAGTGCGCATCGAGGTATGTCAGATAGTCGTGTCCGTAATGAAAAGTGTTATAGGTGCGGAAAGGAAGGTCATAAGAAGAATGAATGTAGATGGGCTCTAGGTGCTTGTTTTGGATGTGGTGAGGTAGGGCATAGAATTAGTGAGTGCAAGAAAGAGAAAGAGATAAAATGTTATCGGTGTGGTATGACTGGGCACATAGCGAGTGGATGTCGGAGTAATCATACAAATGTGATTTGCGGTAATTGTGGTAAGGATGGTCATTATGCTAGAATGTGCAAGGAGCCACGGGGTAAGTGTACTGAATGTGGTGCAGATGGGCATGTAGCTAGGGTATGTAGGAAGAAGGGAGTAAATCAGCCAGGATGTTCGGGAAACTAGAGTGTAAGAGGGTTCAGCTGGGTGAGTCCTCGAGTGTGTGCGGAGTGAATGTGATGCATGTTCGTGAAGGTTTACTACATGAAGACGTGATGGGCGAAAGAGCTTATGACTGCATGAGTGCAAAAGTAAATTTTAATGGAATAGAGCTAGTTGGTCTGATTGATACTGGTTGTGGTGTCAATTTAATGTTTAGGAATGCATACGATAAGGTAAGGGATGTGTGTGAATTTAGGGGGTGTAAAGGTGAAGTGAAAGGTATCGGTAATTTAAGTATGTCTGTGCAAGGAAAGTTACGTGAAAATGTTATGATTGGGGGGCTGATGATGGAAGATAATGATTTTTATGTGGTTGAGGGAGTAAATGACAAATACGATGTGTTGTTAGGTTATAACTTCTTGAAAAAATGCGGTATGATTGTACATCCTAGTGTAAATATGATAGAGATGAAAGTTAAGGGTAAATTTTGTGGGGAATTTTATTTGAATGAAGATGGTAGTGTATGTACGAAGGTATGGAAAGGTGTGCCGTTAATAGCAAAAGAAAGTGTTAAATTGTCAAAAGATGCGAGTGAGGTTGTCAGTGTAAAAGTTGCATGGCCGAATAGTCTGGGAATTGCCAATAGTGACAATTGTGAATATGTAGTGGAAGGTTCGGAAGCAAGTAAATCGGTGAAAACAAGTGTGCATGTGTATGATGGTATTTTGAATTTGCAGGAGCCGAAGGTGTATGTGAGCTTGTTGCCGACTGTAAGGAGGAAGAGCATACGGGGTATACGTGAGGGTGATTGCATGGGATGTATGTATACGTTGGTCAATGTAGAGGATGAAAGGTATGTTAAATTGAGACGTGTTATGACGGGTAAGATAAAGCAGGATGACGATTGGGACTATAAAAGTTTGAAAGAAAGAATTAATGTAGATGAGAATATAAGTGAGGGAGAAAGGGAACAATTGTATAGGATGTTATGGGATAGACGGGGAGTTTTGAGTCGCGGTGACGAGGATTGTAGGGGATCAAAGCTGCCTGAATTTAAGATAGTTCTTAGTAATGATACCCCCATATATCAGCGTCCCCGACATTTTTCTCCGCCTATTGCCAGAGAAATAGAAGAGCAGTGCCAGGAGTTAGAGCAAATGGGTGTAATAGAAAGGAGTGAGAGTGCCTGGAATAGCCCTATTGTACCTGTAAGAAAGCCGGATGGAAGTTTACGTATGTGTATAGATTATAGGAAGGTGAATGAAGTAACTGTTAAAGAACGTTTTCCGATGAATGTAGTGTCTGACCGTGTGTATAAGATGCATGGTATGAAAGTTTTTACAAAGTTAGATTTAGTTAGGGGCTATTACCAGATGCCTCTGGCAGAGGGGAGCAGGCCCATTACGGCATTTTCAAGTAGAAATTGTCATTATCAGTTTAAAAGATTAAGTTTTGGCCTTGCTAATGCGCCTGCTGCCTTCCAGAGGGCGATGAATGTAGTTTTGGCTGGGTTTGATAGACAGAAGGTGACTGTTTTTATTGATGATATTTTGATTGCTAGTGAGACTGTTGAGGAACACATGCAGTTGCTTGAAGCAGTATTAGAACGGTTGATAGAAGTTGGTGTGAAAGTTAAGCTTGAAAAGTGTACATGGTTGGCCGGGGAGGTGGAATTTCTTAGGCATGTGGTGAGTGAATCGGGTATAAGGAAGAGTGAAAAGTTTGTGAGCAAGGTGAGAGAGTTTCCACGTCCTCATACGGTGCGTGAGTTGAGAGGTTTTCTTGTGTTAATTGAATTTGGTCGGAAGTTTGTCAGAGATTGTTCGGGAATAGGGAAGCCTTTGAATGAGTGGACAGGTAAGAGAAATAGTACGAGACTGAAATGGGATGAGCGTATGATTGAAGCATTTGAAAACTTGAAAGAAGAGGCTGCGAGAGACGTCACTTTGGCCTTTCCCGATTATAGTGAACATGCGAGTATGCTAGAGTTATATACGGATGCTAGTGGGATTAGTATGGGTGGTTGCTTGGTTCAAATGCAAAGAATAAACGGAGATGAACAGTTGAGAGTGATAGCGTATGTAAGTAAAGCATTTAATAAGGCTGAGCGAAAGTATTCCACGATTGAAAGGGAGTTGGCTGCGATAAGGTTTTGCGTGAAAGCGTTGAAGGTATTTTTGTATGGTGTGAAATTTATTGTGCGTACTGACCATCAGCCCCTAGTGTACATGATTAGGAAAGAGTCTGTGAATGCTAGAGTTGCGAGGACAATAGAGGATTTGAATGAATTTGACTTTAAGCTAGAATATGTACCTGGGAGTAAGAACGTGATAGCAGATGCGATGTCAAGAATGCATGGTAAGATAGAAGAGAATAGCGAGAATGATAGTAATTTTGAAAGGTTGCCGGAAGATTTAATGGTGGTACAAAGTTTTGAAGGGGATGACATGGTGTATAAATGTATTTTGTGTGGGTTAAATAAGGTTAAATTGAAGGGTTTGAATAGGGATATACCTGCTAGTATAGATGAGCTTAGAATGAGTGTTAGGAATGAAGTATCGAAAGAAATGGCATATAAGGAGGAGGATAGTATGCTTGAGGGTGAATTGTTATCAAAAGTATTGTTGGTAGTAAGTATGTTATATGGTGTCACTGTTTATTTGTATTTTGGGTGGAATCGTCCGATGCAGTACCGAGCAAATAAAGAGACTGAAAGGGAGTATATATTGAGGTTACAATGTAATGAAAGATGTTGCAAGTTGTTGAGTAAGAAGGAGGATTGTCCGAGTGATTTGAATCAGAGTGGTATGAGCATAGAAGATAGCGAAGATGACCATGGGTGTGATAAGGATGACCCTATTGATAGGAGAGTAAACATTTGTATGCATGGTGTAAAAGGAAGAATGATGACGTATGTGGGTATAAATGAGAATGAATACTGTAGTTTAATTGATACAGGTGCGCAAGTGTCATTAGTGAATATGTCTGTTATCAAGGAAATAGAGCGGTACAATTGGGAAGTGAAACGGCAGTGTACGAGTGTGAGAATTCATGGGATAGGTAAAGGAAGTTTGCTAGTTTGGGAAGAAGTGCGTTTGAAAGTAAAACTGGGAAGTATGGAGTTGGAACATAATTTTATTGTAATGGGAGAGAATGAGATGCCTAGTTGTTTTTTGATAGGAATTGACTTTTTAAGATTGCATGATTTATCAGTTGATATTGGTAGTGGTTTGCTTCTGAAGAATGGATGTGAAGTAGTTGTGATAGAAGATAATAGTGTATTTATGGCGAATTTTGTTGGCATGGTTGATATTATGAGGAGTGAGGATGATCTACTGACTAAAGAGGAGGTGGAAGAAATGCACGATGAATGTGAGGAAATTAAAAGGTTACGTGAATGTATGTTGAATAGTATTGAGGTAGAAGAATGGCCGTCTGATTTAGAGGTGTATAAGAAAGTTAGTAAGAGACTTATTGTGTGTAAGAATATTGTTTATTTTCTACATAAAGGAATGGATGAAGATATATATGTTCCTGTGTTTCCAATGCATGCAGCAGTAAGTATGTGTATGTTAGTGCATGACAGATATGGGCATATGGGTAAGAATACATTATGGGAATGCATGCGTGAGAGATTGTTTACACCTGGGTTGAGTCAGATATGTAAGGATGTAGCGACTACGTGTGAAGATTGCCAGAAAGGGAAGTATCAGAGAGTGCATGCTAATCCGCCTGTTTTGAGATTACGTATGAAAGAACCATTTGAGATGTTTGTGATTGATTGTGTTTCGTTGCCTGTGACTGCGAGAAGACATGTGGGAATGATTGTTATGGTTGATCACATGAGTAAATTTACCTATGCAATACCCATCAAGGAAAAACGGAGTGAGACTGTTGCAAAAATGGTTGGTCAAGTGATGTTGCCGATGTGTGTGTGTAAGCCTGTGAGAATGTTAAATGATAATGGCCCTGAGTTTGTTTGATGGGAGTTTGAGAAGATGTTAAGAGAATGGGGTATTGAACATGTGTATTTGACTCCTTATATGCCAAGTGCGAATGGGTTGGCTGAAAGGACTGTAAGAACATTAACTGAAATTTTGCGAATGATGAGTACATGTGATAATGATTGGGATTTGTATGTTGGTAGAGCGTTATGGGCTTACAATGCAACAGTGCATAAGAGTACGGGTATGTCTCCATGTAAGTTTGTGTTAAATTTTGAAAAGATAATAAGACCGAGGTTGGGTGTGTCGGAGGATGATAGAGATGTGTGGAGGAAAGCAAATAAGAGGTTTGAAAGCTTTAAAGTTGGTGAGAGAGTGATGAAAGAAGTAATTGAAAAGGGTAGAATGAATGTAAATAAGGTGCGTGATAAATTTGAAGGTCCCTATGAGGTGTTAGAAGTTGGTTCGAGTGGATTAAGTTACGTTTTGGGTAAGTTGTGTGTGGGTGGTATTGTGGAAAAAATTAGGGCCCACCACAACCAGTTGCGTAATTGGAAAGAGGTACCTGAGTATATCCAAGAGAATGGGATGAGTAAAGGGTTGAAAAGGAACAAGGGTGAAACTAGTATGTATGAGGACTTAGGTCTGGAAGGTAAACAGTTGGTGTTAGTAGAATATAAGAAAAGGAAGAATACAAGAGCTTTAAGTAAAGATGAAAGAAAGGGAAATTTTATAAGTAAAAGTGAGGATAGAAATAAGTATGACAAGGGTGTAAATGTGCAAGTGTGTATGGAAGATAAATGTGTTAATACAGATGAATCATGGCTGAGTATGAATGATACCT
>NC_090749.1:75960392-75962892 GCF_036898095.1 Palaemon carinicauda
CTCAGGCCTTCGTCCTGCAGTGGACTAAAGACTTCTGCATTAGTTGGTGTAAAAAGCTAACTTGTAGAGTGAAATTTGTAGTAGAATAAAAGGGCTAGTGAAAACGTTAAGAAAAAAAGGTAAATGATGTTACATTTGTTAGGGGCCATCGATGTGCTGTTGTGGAAGCATCTGTGTGTTTTCTTAATTCCTGAAGGCATATTGATAAATCCTCCCTATTTTTCATATTCATGAAGGCAGATTGATAAATCCTCCCTACTTTTCATATTCATGAAGGCAGATTAATAAATCCTCCCTATTTTTCATATTCATGAAGGCAGATTGATAAATCCTCTCAATTTTTCATATTCATGAAGGCAGATTGATAAATCCTCCCTACTTTTCATATTCATGAAGGCAGATTAATAAATCCTCCCTATTTTTCATATTCATGAAGGCAGATTGATAAATCCTCTCAATTTTTCATATTCATGAAGGCAGATTGATAAATCCTCCCTACTTTTCATATTCCTGAAGGCAGATTAATAAATCCTCCCTATTTTTCATATTCATGAAGGCAGATTGATAAATCCTCCCTACTTTTCATATTCATGAAGGCAGATTAATAAATCCTCCCTATTTTTCATATTCATGAAGGCAGATTGATAAATCCTCTCAATTTTTCATATTCATGAAGGCAGATTGATAAATCCTCCCTACTTTTCATATTCATGAAGGCAGATTGATAAATCCTCCCTATTTTTCATATTCATGAAGGCAGATTGATAAATCCTCCCTATTTTTCATATTCCTGAAGGCAGATTGATAAATCCTCCCTATTTTTCATATTCATGAAGGCAGATTGATAAATCCTCCCTACTTTTCATATTCCTGAAGGCAGATTAATAAATCCTCCCTATTTTTCATATTCATGAAGGCAGATTGATAAATCCTCTCAATTTTTCATATTCATGAAGGCAGATTGATAAATCCTCCCTACTTTTCATATTCATGAAGGCAGATTAATAAATCCTCCCTATTTTTCATATTCATGAAGGCAGATTGATAAATCCTCTCAATTTTTCATATTCATGAAGGCAGATTGATAAATCCTCCCTACTTTTCATATTCATGAAGGCAGATTAATAAATCCTCCCTATTTTTCATATTCATGAAGGCAGATTGATAAATCCTCCCTATTTTTCATATTCATGAAGGCAGATTGATAAATCCTCCCTATTTTTCATATTCCTGAAGGCAGATTGATAAATCCTCCCTATTTTTCATATTCATGAAGGCAGATTGATAAATCCTCCCTATTTTTCATATTCCTGAAGGCAGATTGATAAAATCCTCCCTATTTTTCATATTCATGAAGGCAGATTGATAAATCCTCCCTATTTTTCATATTCATGAAGGCAGATTGATAAATCCTCCCTATTTTTCATATTCCTGAAGGCAGATTGATAAATCCTCCCTATTTTTCATAATCATGAAGGCAGATTGATAAATCCTCCCTACTTTTCATATTCATGAAGGCAGATTGATAAATCCTCCCTATTTTTCATATTCATGAAGGCAGATTGATAAATCCTCCCTATTTTTCATATTCCTGAAGGCAGATTGATAAATCCTCCCTATTTTTCATATTCATAAAGGCAGATTGATAAATCCTCTCAATTTTTCATATTCATGAAGGCAGATTGATAAATCCTCCCTACTTTTCATATTCATGAAGGCAGATTGATAAATCCTCCCTATTTTTCATATTCCTGAAGGCAGATTGATAAATCCTCCCTATTTTTCATATTCATGAAGGCAGATTGATAAATCCTCCCTATTTTTCATATTCATAAAGGCAGATTGTTAAATCCTCTCAATTTTTCATATTCATGAAGGCAGATTGATAAATCCTCCCTACTTTTCATATTCATGAAGGCAGATTGATAAATCCTCCCTATTTTTTCATATTCCTGAAGGCAGATTGATAAATCCTCCCTATTTTTCATATTCATGAAGGCAGATTGATAAATCCTCCCTATTTTTCAAATTCCTGAAGGCAGATTGATAAATATCCCAATTTTTCAATATAGGGTTGTAGCTTACCTAATAATAATAATAATAATAATAATAATAATAATAATAATAATAATAATAATGTCCGTGCTCTATTTAACCTTCACATTTATTAATTACAATTTAAAATCAAGTACTTTTTGACATTACTGTTATTGGATCTCATCATTCGTTTTCATAAGAACTTATTGATTAGATGAAATTAAAAGGATTATTAGGAATATTCCAGAGTTTATTTTTTCCCTTTCATTGGTACATTAATTTCATGCAATTGTTTTGAATGAGGTCCCTAATGCTACATGATACACCTTTTTTCAATTTGAAACGAGAGAGAGAGAGAGAGAGAGAGAGAGAGAGAGAGAGAGATTGTTTCTTATTTTTATCTCGATTGCTTCAACATTATCATTGATGCTACAAAAAAATTAATTGCAAACGTGTGTGTGAG
>NC_090749.1:75965392-75995392 GCF_036898095.1 Palaemon carinicauda
CATAATGTTGGTTTCGATAAAAGAATAGCATACGAGTAAAAAGAATGTGACATCATTAAAAGGCATGGTCGACCCCTTTATCAGATATTCCATATAGGCCTATGTCGAAACATCAGACCATTATATTGCTCAGTGTTGTTGTTATACAGTAGAATGCCCGTAACAGTTCTTTTGAGTTTGTCATCGCTTAAAATACCCGTTTTCTATTAACCCGTTTTCTGTGGAGACAAGCATTTCGTGAACAGAAAATGCAATTGAGGAATATCTAAGGCTAATATGAACTGCAGATTTCAAGCTTGATTATATAAACATACATGCATGAACAGTCATGCATTAAAGGATTAATAGCATTTTTTATTCAGTTCGGTGACAACTAGAATAAATCTATTGCAAAATATGAAAAATTATACTGTAAAATAAAAGTATATTTTCTCCTATTTCACAATAGATTTTAAAGCTTAATTATTTCAAATGTATGCATTCGTGCGCGTGTGTGTGTGTGTGTGTGTGTGTGTCCAGGACCTGGAGACCAAAGTTTAAAGATGGATAAGCATGGGATGGAGAGTTTTTGGTAAACAAAATGATATTATGGAATGTTAAATGCTACTTACTCTAAAACGAAAAGTAATTAATGAGATGGTCCTAACAGTATTAACATTCATCAAAAACTCGGACCCTTACTTAAGCCTTAGAGTATAAGCTAGTTACAACTTAAAAGAGCGATGAAAAGAATAATTATGGGAGTAACACTAAGAGAGAGAAAAAGAGCAACATGGATACCAGAACAAACTAAAGCAGAAGATATTCTAACAACATGTAAGAAAAAGAAATGAACATGGGCTGGACATATAATGAGAATGACATAATAGATGGACATTAAGAATAACAGAATGGGCCCTTAGAAATTGTAAAAGAAGCAGGGGAAGGTAGAGAAGACGATGGATTGATGAAATAAGAAATATTGCGGATATAAACTGGCATAGAAAGACCATAAGCATACCTTTGTGGAAGGACATGTCTGAAGGGTTTGTTCTGCAGTAGAGTAGCGATAGCTAATGATGATGTGTGTATGTGTGTGTAATTATTTTGAGTTATATCATTAAAACATTATTAAGTAATAAAACTATATTTCACATCCTGGATGGACACTACACGTAAGCTTTACAATTCTATTTAACTAAGCAATTAACAAAGTAAGAGGAAAATAACTTTTTATTAATTGAGTAATGTGAAAACAATCATATTAAATGTAAATTAAAGAAACTTAATTATTAATACTTTTACCCTTTATGAGTGGGGATACCTTAACGTGGTAAAAGTGTTTGTGTATCATCATGATCAGCAAAACTATAGTAGTCAGGGCCACCCATACTAAGCTGGTTTGCTATATGCGATCAGACGAAAACTTACCACCATCACCAATCCACACTTAGCACCAGGGTGATGACAACTGGCCAAACCATAGGCATTACTTGACATTTCCGAGGTCTTTGTCCTGTCGTGGACTATAAATGGTTACGTTAGTTGTTATTGTTATTAATATTTTATCATATCTTACATGGATAACCAAACCCCAGACAGGAATAAACCCATATCTGAGGACTTGGTTCTGCAATGGACTGGAACCGGCTGCCCTTGTTGTTGTTATTGTTGTTAACACTTCATCTCAAATTAATATTCTAAATAACATTTTGTGATAACTTAAAAGAAAATTTCTAGAACCACAGGCTCTATGTGCCTACACACATC
Organism: Palaemon carinicauda; assembly: GCF_036898095.1. Lineage (NCBI taxonomy): Eukaryota > Metazoa > Arthropoda > Malacostraca > Decapoda > Palaemonidae > Palaemon > Palaemon carinicauda. Next base: position 75,967,142 of record NC_090749.1, read on the forward strand.
ATAATGGGATCATAAGGAGTTAGTGCAGAATTTAATAGAAAGCTCTCACGCACAACAGCACAGATGATATCTTAAATCTCTTTTTATATGAAATTAAATGAATTTAAATTTCATATGTATGTACTGTGTATATATATATATATATATATATACATATATATAAATATATATATATATATATATATAAATATGATCCATTTAATATTTATATGCATACTGTATAATCTATATACACACATACATACATACATATATATATATATATATATATATAAAATATATATACATACACATATATACATAACATACATGTTTGCAAGCGTACACATACTGTCAGGAGCAACATTAATTAAGGAGAGAGGCTACACGTCATTTCGCTTCCTTGTGGACATTGCATACTAAATCATCTCTAAACCGGACCCAATGTATACATCTTCATTCTGCATATCTATCAAGGGTCAATGGCCCAAGAGGTTGGCCGCGGACTCGGCGACGGCAAATCCAACTGTAAAGTTCATTACCATTATTGGTAGGCCGCACAGGAATAATAAATATGTATATACAGTAGATATTGAGCACTATATGTTCATATATCATAATTATTATTATTTTTATCATTACTAGCTACGCTACAACCCTAGTGGGAAAAGCAGCATGCTATAAGCCCACGGACTCAAACTTGGAAAATAACCCAGAGAGGAAAGGAAATATACAATATAAGGCTATAAGAAGCAATGAATAACAATAAATAATATCCTAAGATCAGTAACAACATTAAAATGATCAGTCATACTTAAACAACCCCAACAAATCCAAGTTCTCCTGCTTGAGGGTACACTCGCGCAAACTATTTCATGTTTCCTTATTTCCTTTCTTCCTTGGGCTATTTTCCCTGTTGGATTCATTACGTTTATAGAATTCTGCTTTTCTAACCAGAGTTGTAGATTGAGTAGTAATAATAATAATAATAATAATAATAATAATAATAAATAATAATAATAATAATAATAATAATAATAATAATAATAATACACTCAGGCACACTATTCTCCCTGTTTTATTATTGTCTTTCCTCATTGGGTTATTATCTCTGTTGGAGTCCTTGGGCCTATAGTATCTTGCTTTCCTAGCTAGATTTTTATCTTAGCTAAATATAATAATAATAATAATAATAATAATAATAATAATAATAATAATAATAATAATAATAATAATAATGTGTAGTTTTGCAGTGTCAAAAACCCCGTGGTATGAAAAACTCTAGTATATACATACTCTGCCAGGAAAGCCTTTAAGACAGCCCAACCATCTGCACTGAAAGGGCTTCATCTTCCCTACAACGCCATCTACAGATTCATAAAAACAAAGTCGTTATCTAAATATCTAACTGAAGAACATAACACGGGGCCGCCCTTCCAACCAATACACTTCCATCAAAATTCCGCAAACACCAAATTCCGATTACTGTAGAGGAGCAGCCCCTTTGACATGAGCAACGTACTCCAAGGAAGCAGCCCACCCATCAGGAGAAATAATCCACTCAGGTGCAGAGACCTCGTCAAGATCAAGCGCATAAGGAGCACGACTCTTCACCAAGAGCAACAAGCACTTAAGCTCAGCAACACTTAGCCAGTTGCCCAACTAAACAAATAACACCCAAGACCAGTGACCAACGCAGAAGCAACAACACCCAAGTGCAGTTGCTAGAGCAGAAGCAATGACACTGAAACCCAAATCCAGTTGTCAGAGCAGAAGCAGCAACACCCAAGCCCAGTTGCCAGAGCAGAAGCAACAACACCCAGGACAATGACCGGAGCAAAGGCAACGACACCCAAGCCCAGTTGCCAGAGCAGAGGCAATGACACCCAAGCCCAGTTGCCAGAACAGAAGCAATGACACTAAAGACCAGTGACCAGAGTAGAGGCAATGACACCCAAGCCCAGTTGCTAGAGCAGAAGCGTTGTCCGAATTCAACTTTATTGTTAATTACTGTCCAGGAGATCAGAATCCCGCTGGCCCGCATTAACTGACTGTCTGTTAGCTACTGAACCCAGCACTCCGAAGTTGCCTAATGGACTGACCTTGTATAAGGAGGTTCGTGGTGGTCCAGATTCTCTTATCGAATCCTTGGAGCTAGTCGTGAACTGCTGGACAGAAGGGTCAGGTGTCGCACCCGACTCTCCGCTGAAGGGAGCCAAGCTCCGGGATGCCTTAGTTCATCAGTTTCTGAAAGACGCTGGTCGACTAGGCTTCAAACTGGACAAGTCCAGCAGGAACAGGATCAAGGCAATGAGATTTCTAGGTACAGTCCCAGCTCTGGAGTTGCTATTGGCAGCATCAAAGTTATTGAACCTGGAAATCTGGGTCCATTTGGGTCCCACTTGTCCCGTAGTCTATCGTGATCCATCCGTGACTGAGCCTCAGTGTGTGCATCTTCAGTGTCTATCTGGAGTGCATTTTAACCCTCTGATCGAGCTCCGCAATTACGTCCCTCCAACTGACGTGCTTCTGGGCCATAACGCGGAGGTAAAATCTCGTGTTCCTGACGCTGAGGGCTTGATCACTGATGATCAGGAAGCGCCATAGGATTGTCCTGTAATCCAGTACGTGACAGAAGAGGCAGCTCGTCAGTCCAGTTGTACCCATGTGTCTCAACACTCGGCAGTAGGGATAGTAATGATGCAGGAAACCTTATTTTGTGCTCTTGTTGATACAGGAGCACAGGTTTGTCTAGTGAGTGAGTCTGTACTAAGCCAACTTGGCATAGAGTACCAGGTACTGTCAGGAGAACAGCTAGAGGGGTTGACTGGTTCCTGCACCAGCATTCTAGGCTACGTCCAGTTAGAGGTGAAGTGTCCTTCTGGGTGGAGGCTACCGCTGTTTAACTATGCGGTGGTAGCTGCCAAAGACATTAACTTTTGTTTTGTTCTTGGTAGAAATGTACTGGACGCAGCCTACCTGACACTGGATTCGCCTCGAGAACAGTTGGTGTATGACCACACTACTGTTCTTCAGTTGTCTCCCAAGGTACTCCCAGTCTCCTCCCTGCATACCGAGACCACTGTTATGAAGGTAACTGATCCTGAATCTGATCAGGGAGTGTTCTCCGGAAATGCTCTTCTGTCCTTTAGTCAGGTGTCCAAGATCCAAGGAGATCATCGACAGATTCAATCTGTCATTAAGATGATCTACTCTGGGGTTCCTGCATCTCGAGTTCCACGCTCCTGTCTACCCTATAGGAGATGTTGGTCGAACCTGGAAGTTCACCAGGGTTTGCTAGTGAGGCGGAACCCAGACGGCTCAGTAGTCCCAGTAGTCACCTTCAATGTCCTGATTGACCTAGTTGCCGAGACACGCCTCCAGAATGCTCACTGGGGGATCGGAAAAATGATTGCAATGCTCCGTCGACTCGTCTGGCACAGATCTTTGATTAATGTAATCAGATATATGTGCCGGACGTGTTAGGAATGTCAGACTTGTAAGGTCTCAAGGGAGGTGGTTGCCCCTCCTACCTTGAAAATAGTGACCTCTTCTCTCTTTGAATTGGTTGCTATGGATCTTGTGAGTCTCCCAACAACCAGTACTAGTTTTATTGGGTGTCTGATGGTAGTCGACCATTATTCCAAGTGGGTGACGGCAGTACCCATAAGGAATAAGAAGAGCAGTACGATATGCCAGGCGCTTGAAGACCGAGTTTTTCCTGTTATTCCTCGTGTTCCAGTCCGGATATTGACTGATAACGGCCCTGAGTTTATTTCCCAGGAATTTACTGAGTTGTTGGAATGGTATAATGTTGTACATGTGAAAACAACTCCGTATAAACCCTCTGGTAACGGTGCAGTGGAGTGAGTGAATCGTACCATTGGTGAGTTACTGAGGGTGATTTCTGGGGAATCTCAGAAAGGGACCAGTTCTTATCCCGAGCAGTTCTCAGCTACAACCATTCCCACCACACTGAGATTGGCTGTACTCCAGCTGAGAACATTCTGAAGGGTGCTCACGATGTTGATAGTATCCCGTTGCTATCAGCAGAAACGAGAGACCCATGGGCTGAAGGACATCCTCGGTACAAACCGTTTAAATAGGGTTCTCTGGTGCTTAAGAAGGTGCACCTGTTGGGACACCTGACGAACAGGCTCATCCCTGGGTTTGAGGGGGTATTCCGTGTTACTAAGGTACACGAGAATAAGGTCACCTATGAGCTGCAGAGACTGCCTGATGGTGAACTTGTAAAAGCTCACCATATCCAGTTAAAGGCCTGGTTTGAACCTCCATTTTATCTTAAGAGACACTTTCTCTGGTATCCGAAGGGTCTTGATCCTGTTACAGAGACTCTGAATAGTCCAGAACTCATGGATGACAGTCCTGTTTCTTCTGAAGTCTCTGAGAGTTCTAGCTCTAGTAGTGATGGCGACTCCTATGGAGTGGCTGCAGTAGTGGCGTCCTACCTTCTGTCTCGAGAATGTAACAAGTCCCGACGACAGAGGAAAAGTCACCATCATACTAGAGCTACTACTCAGCCTAAGCCCATTCTGAAGCCAGCCAGGACTTACGAGAGAAAGAAAACACTGGATGCTTGGTTATATCCTCCGGAAAATTGTGATGAGACTCCTGTATTAAAGCCTGAATCGTTTCGAGATCATTTGATCCTCCAACTATGGCAGAACAGCTCCACTGAAATGTGTAAAACCCCTATTTTGTCTCCCGAGTCAGTGGTTCACTGTCCTGTTCCTGAATTGCCAACGCCCCAGTTCTTAGCTTCTTCTTTCCAAGAGGAAGGTATCGTTCATCCTCCGGGGAGTTGGGAATTCTGGGAAGTTTCCAGTATTCCATTATTGGAACTACCTTCTGTTGGTTCCAAGAGTTCCAGTCCAGATTGGTTAAGACCTGCTGCTTTAGAAAGCAGTATTTCTGAATCGGCAGTGTCTATTTATCCTGATAATGACTTTCTCGGCTTTTTGCCACCCGATTGTGACGACCGACTGTCGCCTGAAGATCCCACCTTTAGTGGATTTAGTCCCCCATGGACTAGGTCAAAAGGTCCTGTTCTTGACCTACCTTTAGTTCAGTCTCGAGTCCTGGAGTGGAAACCTCGTCTCACTGACCAGATGAATATTATGGAGAGGGAACCATCCTCCATTCCTGAGTCCCTTCAGAATACAAACCCTTTCCTACATTCTGATGGTGGATTAAAATACCGGTCAGAGCTCGAGGCTGAAGTGGCCCAGTCAGGTGTATCTAACCTGAATGTTACAGCACTGTTTGGGTCGCCCGAAACACAACGTTGCCCCGAGTCATCGCCTGATTTTTCGGGATTTTTATTGTCCTCTTCTGAGTCTACGGATTCTGTCTCTGGTTTACCTCAAAGTATGTCGATCACCCGCAGATACCAACTGTTATGCGAGGTTATCGATCGATTAAAGACACCCAGCCTGTATCTGGAGAGTGGCCGGCTTAGCCTGTCTCCTGTGCTGCGAGATATTAATATGGTTCGCCAGCAGATTGCTGAATCCCGGCGCATGTCCCGAGACAGAATTTTGAGACTCAGAAGAAGAACTATAAATCTCCCATGGAATTAATCTTGGTACAGTTTTTAAAGAAAGTTTTGATAGAAATTACCCTTTTTTGTTCTTATTAGTCATATGGTAATTCCCACATTGGGTATTTGAAAGGCTGGGAAAGGGACACGTGGTGTGAGGAAATCTTTATTTAGTCACGGTTTCTGTAATTGTTGCATTTATTGTTACACTGTAAATTGACCTTGACCGTGACAGTCATGATAAATTCAATAAATTGCTTTTATCATGTAAAACCTGTAGCCCAAAATCAATGAGTTTTGTATGCTTTTAAATTGGTTTTGGACTGCAATGGATGTATTTTTTTCCCTTGATAGATCCTGAGTGTATACCTGTAATACTGATGTTTTCTGTATAGTATAATGGAAATTGTTATGTTATATATTATTGAAGCATTGTTGGGAGGAATAGACAATAATCTAACTTTTTATTTGTAAGTACTGGATCTCCATTGTGTTTAAAAGGTTGTCTATTCCTATTGATTTTTGATTAAGTCATGAGTCTGTGGAAAAAAATGTATTGTATCTAATGTAAATTTATGTAATTTGATATGTAACTGAAGGAAGGGATGATTAATTAAATCTTTAGTTGATCATCCTACCTTTTTCCTGAGTTTATTTTCTGCAAGGTAATTTTTATTTTCACTTGAATATATGAAGTTGGTGTAGGGCGTTGTTGCTAGTCGTAAGACAATGTTGACGGGACCAAAAAATCTAGAGGGGGAATGTGAAAAAAATTAATAATAGTTGGGGAAAATACAAACCATTTCCACATATAACGAGCTTGGGTTATATATGTTTTAAAGTAACTCTCATTCTCAATTCCCTTTTGTCATAATGTCTGATATTCTGCCCCAGTACTGTACTATATAATGATTTCCCTTATATTCACTGTAAAGATTCAATTTTTCTTAAATAGGTTTACATATTTTGCCAGCAACAAATTCATTTATTTTTATAACAGAAAGTCACGAATAGAAGCATTATTCATAGTTTTATTAGGTATTGTAATATTTTTTGGTCCTACCAGTTGTCTAATCACATTTTTTTTTGCAGCACGCCCTACTCTCTGTAGGGTTTGAATGTGTAACCAGAGTTTGAGTCAATAGGTTCCTTCATCAAGAAAAGAAAAAAAGAACAGATACGGCAGACATTTATGTTGACAGAAGTTCCCAATTGTAAGGGAAGTTTACTCGAGACCACTGTATGTACAGTATATAGGAACAGAGTATCTGTCTAGTACTGGTCATAACAATTATGAATGTGGTTGATGGCCTGTTACCAATGTGTAGTGTGTGTCTGCTCTGTATTTATTTTACACTGCCTGTGAACTGTAAGTACTATCATGTGTTTGACTGAATAACACCACAACCAATGTATTATAAGGCCATTGGCGATTTCTCGTGTTGTTGACAAAATTTTTGAGACATTGTTATTGTGGGCCTGCAGTAGACCTGCACAGCAGCGTATGCGGCTGAACTGTTCAAAGAAAAAATTGTAAGTGACTTTGCAGCTTAGTGGTGAACTGGATATTGAAGGGACAGTATTGATTCAGGGGAAAGTATGGTAGCACAGTATTTTCACAGATCTATATTTTCTTATGAGTAATTTCTAGTTTGTTTGTTATTTGTGGAGCTGGAGTGTAAAGGACTGATAATTTTGCCCTAAATTTGGTTACTGGAACTGACAGATAAATACTTAAAAATATATATTTTCTCTCTTGCTTATACAATATGCAAAAGGGATGATAATTTTTCATTTAATTGATTATTTTAATTGATATGATAATCCTAACAGTTTTCTGCAAATAATTTTTTTTTTTTTTTTTTATGTATACAGTCTTTAATTTCAGAAAACCTCCCACCACGGCCCCCCTACTCAGCCACTGTTTTTTTAATCTTTCAAATAACTTATAATAATCCCTTTCACCTAATGTTCTTATACTTATGATCAGCAAGCTGGAGAAGCAAAGGTTTAAGTCAGGATCTAGCTGGGTCCCCTTGCCCATTATAAATCAAGGGGTGGTGCCCAGTGCTTTGAACTGTTACTTAGGTTTTTGGGTATTCCACCGTTGTATGTTTGTTGTGTAGTGAACGTCGGGTTGTGGTCGGCATTCGGATACTAGGCAGTTTAGGGGCTACCTTTGGCCACAGTCCGCAAACCACTACAGCGTGTGTATAGATATATATATATATATATATATATATATATATATATATATATATATATATATATATATATATATATATATATATATATATATATATATATATATATATGTGTGTGTGTGTGTATGTATATATATATATATATATATATATATATATATATATATATATATATATATATATATATATATATATATGTATGTATGTATATATATACATATATATATATATATATATATATATATATATATATATATATACATACACACACACATATATGTATATATATATATATATATATATATATATATATATTATATATATATACATATATATATACATATATATATATATATATAAATATATATATTTGTATATATATATATATATATATATATATATATATATATATATATATATATATATATATATATATATATATATATTTGTATATATATATATATATATATATATATATATATATATATATATGTATATATATATATATATATATATATATATATTCATTCCAACTCTATCGTATTAAAAAATTAAGAGAGAGAGAGAGAGAGAGAGAGAGAGAGAGAGAGAGAGAGAGAGAGAGAGAGAGAGAGAGAGAGAGAGAGAGAGAGAGAGAGAGAGAGAGAGAGAGAGAGGCATAACATGAACCGAGCCATTCCAACACTTACATTATTTATTATTATTATTTATTATTATCCAGGGCACCAGCCACCCGTTGAGATACTACCACTAGAGAGGTATTGGATCCTTTGACTGGCCAGACAGTAATGCATTGGATCCCTCTCTCTGGTCATGGCTTATTTTTTCTTTGCCTACACGTACACAGAATAGTCTGGCCTATTCTTTACATATTCTCGTCTTTCCTCATACACCTGACAACAATGAGATACTTAACACTTCTTCACCCAAGGGGTTAATTACTGTACTGCAATTTGTTCAGTGTACTTTCCTCTTGGTAAGGGTAGAAGAGACTCTTTAGCTATGGTAAGCAGCTCTTATAGGAGAAGGACACTCCAAAATTAAACCACTGTTCTCTAGTCTTGGGTAGTGCCATAGCCTCTGTACCATGGTCTTCCACTGTCTTGGGTTAGAGTTCTCTTGCTTGAGGGTACACTCAGGCACACTATTCTATCTTATTATTTTTTTTTCTTCCTCTTGTTTTTTTGAAATGGTGTGTTGGGCAGGCTTAATAGAAGGGCCATGGATGCCTGGTGGTTTATCAAGAGGTTGTCTTTTCCTTTTTCTGACTCTTTTTCTTCTCAAAACCATCCGTACTGTCCTCCCTTCAGTTGAAGTGGCTATCCTGGAGGGTATTTAGTCTTGCATGGTGTATCGGCTCCTCCATGTTGACCAGTTTTTCCGACTTTTTACTATAGTCTATGGGTATCATCAATCACTTTATTTATAATTCTGTTCATATTGTTTTTGTTATAATTCTTGTTAATCTAGTTTTTAAGTATGATGTCTCTTTTTTATTTCTATTAATTCTTATGCTGTCTGGAGACATTGAGCGAAATCCGGGACCAGTACGTCCTAGATTTCGTCAATGTCGTCTTCTGTATTGCAATATTCGCGGTCTTCATGCAAATATCCAAGACCTTACAGTTGCGTCCAGACAGTATGATATTCTTTTGTGCTCAGAAACTTTGGTTTCTAATATGAAGCACTCATCTGAGCTCCTTATATATAACTGGTTTTAAGAAGCCAATAATGTTGAAACGTGATGCCATCCCTATAGCCAGGGGAATGGCAGTGTATATTAGGACCGAGTACCCTGTTTCTCATAAGTCCTGCTATCAATGTGGATGTCATGAGATTCAGGTAATAAAAGTTTGTGGCAGGCATAACAACTTTTATTTGTGTTCGATCTACCGGAATCCAGACATAGATGATTCTATCTTCGATTGTCTTCTTACCATTATGGCTAAGATACAAGAAGATGATAGAAAGGCTTCTTTTGTCTTTATTGGTGATTTTAATGCTCACCATAGGGAGTGGTTAAGTTCTATCTCTCCTACCGATCGCCATGGCTTAAGAGCTTTAGACTTTGCCTCTGAATCAGGTTGTGAGCAAATCATAAATGAAGCTACTCACAGGTCTGGTAATTGCTTGGACCTCGTATACACTGACGCCCCTGGTGTTATAACTAGTAAGGTTGGTTCTCCAGTCGGGACATCTGATCATGCCTTGATTTCGTTATTAGTGAAGACTGAGCAGCCTGTCCCTGATATATCATATTCTTGTAAAATTTATATGAAATCCCAAGCAGACTGGAATGGGATTTTACATGATCTTTTGTGCTTGAATTGGTCACAATTATATAATAGTGTAGATCCTGTTGTCCCTTTGAATGAGAATCTAGTCAACACAATTGATAGGCGTATCCCTTCTCGTGTGCTAAGGTACCGAGTGAAGGACAAACCGTGGTTCAATGATGATTGTAGACGTGCTTTTTTGGAGAAGCAGGAGGCCTATCAACTTTGGAAGGGTAACAGATCAGATTTGACCTGGAACAACTATACTCAGCTTCGAGCTTTTGCTCAGAGAGTTTATGCCTCAACTGAAAAGGAGTATAATTTAACCATAAAAGAAACACTTTCTGGTACAACTCAGGAACATAAATGGTGGTCTACCCTTAAATCTGCACTCTTTGGTGTAGATGCAACAGTTCCTCCTTTACTTAAACCAGATGGCTCAGTCACTCACTGTCCAAAGGAAAAGGCAACCCTTTTGGCTGATGTTTTTTACAGTAAACAGAGTAATGAAAAACTATAACTTCCTCATTCCTGTTTTCCTGAAGCAAGACTAACTAGTTTAGCTTTTCGATCTCGTGAGATTAAAGCTCTGTTGGTGGACCTTGATACTTATGGAGGTGTAGACCCAAATGGTATTTTTCCTTTGTTTTTTATAAAGACAGCAGATTCCTTAGCTCCAAAGTTATCTGTTATTTTGCGCAAGTTAGCAAGAAGAGGAGCTTTTAGCACTAGTTGGAGAATTGGTAATGTTACTCCTCTATGTAAATGTGTTTGTGGTAGCTCAAGTCCCACTGATTACCGCCCAATTTCCATAACTCCCATATTATCTAAAGTTTTTGAACGTCTTCTGGCAAAACGTTTTAATAGGTTTATTGAAGGTAATCATCTACTCAATAGTTTGCAATTTGGTTTTCGTAAAGGCCTTGGAGCGTGTGATGCCCTTCTTACAATCTCCAATGCTGTACAGAAATCCCTTGATTGTGGTCAGGAAGTTCGTATGATTGGCCATGATTTTTGTGCTGCCTTTGACCGTGTTAATCATGAGGCCCTTGTTTCCAAACTGAAACAGTTGGGAGTGGATGGGTCGTTTCTTAGCATTATTATTGATTTTTTAAGTAATAGATCTCAAAGAGTTGTTGTTGATGAGCACCATAGTGATTATAGGAATGTGATATCCGGTGTTCCACAGGGTAGTGTTCTTGGCCCATTACTTTTCATACTATATACACATGACACGTGGTTTGGCCTAGAAAACAAGCTTGTTGCATATGCAGATGATGCTACTCTCTTTGCATCAATTCCATCCCCTGAATGTAGATCTAGGGTTGGTGAATCCCTTAATAGAGATTTAGCTAGAATTAGTGCATGGTGCAAATTATGGGGTATGAAGTTGAATCCTAACAAAACTCAAAGTATGATTGTAAGTAGGTCGAGGACGGTGACTCCTCAACATCCGGATCTCAGTATTGATAATGTTTCTTTAAATTTGTATGACTTTCAAAATTTTAGGTGTGATTCTCGACAGTAAATTTACTTTTGAGAAACATATAGGGTCTGTGTCTTCTTCAATTGCACAAAAAATAGGCTTATTGAGAAAGTCTTTCAAGATTTTCGGTGATCAATCTATTCTGAAGAAGTGTTTTAATTCTTTCATTCTACCTTGTTTTGAGTATTGTTCTCCTGTCTGGTGTTCAGCTGCTGATTCTCATCTTAATTTGTTGGACAGAAACTTACGGTCTACTAAATTTCTTATTCCTGATCCAGATATTAATCTCTGGCACCGTCGTTCAATTAGTTCATTATGCATGTTGCATAAGATTTTTCATAACTCTGACCATCCTTTACATTCAGATCTCCCTGGACAATTCTATCCTGTTCGTAATACTATGCAGGCAGTTAATTCTAATAGCCAGGCCTTCTCCATCACGAGGCTCAATACTACGCAGTGGAATGATCTTCCTAATCGGGTAGTTGAATCAGTAGAACTTCAAAAGTTCAAAGTTGGAGCAAATGCTTTTTTGTTGACCAGCCGGACATGAGTCTTTTTATAGTTTATTTATGACATATTTGTTTTTTGATGTTGTTAATAGTTTATATATGACATGTCTGTTTTGACGTTGTTACTTATTTTAGAATGATTTATTGTTAAATTGTTCTCTTCATTTATTTATTTCTTTATTTCCTTTCCTCACTGGGCTATTTTTCCCTGTTGGGGCTTATAGCATCTTGCTTTTCCAACTAGGGTTGTAGCTTGGATAGTAATAATAATAATAATAAATTGCAAAACTAGGTCGAAGCTTAATGTCTTCTTAATTATGGAATTGCGTCTCTCTCTCTCTCTCTCTCTCTCTCTCTCTCTCTCTCTCTCTCTCTCTCTCTCTCTCTCTCTCTCTAAATCGTACAAAGACAAGCATCTATATAAAAAAAAATTGGAGATCTTCCAAAATAATCCGTTGAAATGAAATAAACTAAATAAATTTACTCATACCAAATAATAACGAAACTTTTCAAGATTTTCTTATACACAATAAAAAGCAAAACAAATTTAATGGAGCTTCATTGAAACCTTATTTTTTGAAACCTCAATAAAACCTCAAAAGAGGTAGACTTTTACCTCATTGATGCATCAAATATAAAAAAATATATATATTTAAACTCTAATATTTCAAACCTCATGAAATTAAAAACTCAAATTCTTAAGAATTTATTTTTCTGGAACCTCAAATATGAAAATATTGAAATCTTTATATTTTAAATCTCATAAAATTTTAAATGAAAACTTAAGATATATTTTTGTAAAACCTCATAAAAAACAAAAATATGTAAATCACTTTGAAATTCATTAATTGCCCCTTTATAAACACGAAACCCCTATATTTTAAATTTCATAAGCTTAAAATATATATCTTTTTTTATAACACAAAACCCAAAATGCTTTGAAATCCTAAACCTTAACATTAAAAGATATATTTTTCTAAAACATAAAAACCCAAGTTGCCGTAAAGTTTAAAACTCAAATATTAAAAGATATCATTTTCTAAAATATAAAACCCCCAAAAACTAAAATACTAAACACAAATATTAAAAGATATAATCTCCTAAAATATAAAAAGCCAAAAAGCCAAAAAGCTATAAAATTCTAAAACTAAACATCAAAATATGTAATTTTCTAAAATATAAGAACCAAAAATTACTATGAAATTCTAAACCCAGCTACTAAAAGTTATGATTTTCTAAAACATAACAATCCAAAAGTGGCTATTAAATTGTAAACCCAAATACTAGAAGATATAATTTTTTTAAAATGTAAAATCCCAAAAGTATATGAAAAATATAATCACAATTATCAAAAAATATTTTCCTTAAACATAAACACCCAAAATGGAATAAAATTCTTAACCCAATTATTAAAAAATATAATTTTCTAAAACATAAAAACCCAAAATAGTATAAAATTATAAACTCATTTATTAAAAATTATATTTTTCTTGGACAAAAAACCAAATTGATACAAAATTCTAAACCTAATTATTGAAAGATATATTTCTTAAACCCTCATAAACCCACTCAAAATGCTATAATCCTATTTGAAATTCATACGCATCCCCTTTATAAAACCTCATAAAACCTTTATAACAAAAAATAATAGCAAAACAATTGGGTTCGGAAAACGACACAGGACAGGCTCCTCGTCTCGAGTCACTCGATGGAAGATTTATGAAAGCTATTTTATCAAGGGGCTATTCGTCCCCCTCCCTGAGGGGGGCACTCCTCTTCCTACCCCCCCCCCCCCACTCTCCTACTGTTCTTTGTTAACCTTACGAGAATAGCGGAGACCAATGATGGAGAAGGATAATCAGAATGCGAGTGGTAGAAGGGGACACTGCAGAGAGAGAGAGAGAGAGAGAGAGAGAGAGAGAGAGAGAGAGAGACTTTTCGAAGTGATATTGAATGAAAGATTGGATGGGGCAGTTTTGTTGACATATAAGAAGGAAGTTATTGGTACTTGTGGAGTATTGATATCTGCACACAAAACACATACACACACACAAACACAGACATATATATATATATATATATATATATATATATATATATATATATATATATATATATATATATATATATATATATATATATATATATATATATATTACGAAAATATTATTTTGACTACTTCTCTGTTGCGCCATCTAGCCATCGCTAAGCAAACGCTCCAGCGCCATCTAGCCATCGCTAAGCAAACGCTCCAGCGCCATCTAGCCATTGCTAAGCAAACGCTCCAGCGCCATCTAGCCATCGCTAAGCAAACGCTCCAGCGCCATCTAGTTTTCCCTAAATCAGCAATAAATTGTATATATTGTACATAATCCTTGATTAAGCATATAAGTTTACTTTTTCCCATTTGTTTAAATCTAGAGCAGTCTGGTTTACCCAACCAAAGTGTAAAGTGTTATTTTAGTTTATACTTAAGCTGTTTATAAATGTATTGCCATTCATTCTTGAGTGTCCTTTCCCGTTGGTGTTGCATTATTTATCTACAGTAGCTGTTGACGAATAAATTAAGAGCTGAAGTGGTAAGAACATTGGGGCCATTGAGGGTACAGTTTGCATTCCTCGGAAGAAGGTTTTAAATCTGGAAATGAGAATATGAGGAACGTGACAGTGGGGGCCTGACCGGGATCGTGTTAATTTTGATTCATTGTGAATATTGATATTATATAGTTTAAGTGCCCCAATTGCCCAATTTGTTATTGAAATTTAAGCTGTGCTGTGAAAATCCTTAAACAGTATTAGACCACCTTGAGTGACATTGTAATTTGTGTATCAACGGTTATTGTGGGTGAATGATTGTGGCACCAGCGGGAGGACCACATACAGCATTTGGGTAAGCCAGGCTCATCAAATAATCAGGTATTTAAGCTATGCTAAATATCTTAAGTGTTCACTAGCATACTAGAGATACGTACCCATTTAAGCATTTTTTATGAGGTATCACGGCTTCTTTTGGGCCATCCTAGTTTTGATCTGGGTCACTTCCATTGGCTTTTGAAAGCCACAAAGGCAAATAAGCCTTCATTTTTGTAGTGATATTTGATGGAAGTTCTTCACTAGGGAGTAGCTAACCCTTATCAACCTTCCAACTCTATATCACAAATCTTTTCTATTGGTCACTTTATAGTTACATGTTAACGTATTTTTCAATGTTTAATTGCTATTGAATATTTTGCTTTGTTTTGTGGATATCAAAACTGTACCATAAATGTGCTGAAGATAGGTGTATATCATAGTTGCCAATATGTCATTTAACGCATTAGATTTTTCAGCAGACCCTAAAGAACATTTAGGAGCATTGAGGTATGCTAAAAAGGCAGAGTTACTGAAACTTGCGGAAGACCACGATGTTGTTATTCCTGCAGGTGCAGTTAAGAAAGAGATTCTGGGACTGGTATTGACAAAGTTAGTCGATAAGGGTTATATATCAGAGGAAGAAGCAAAAATGGTATGGCCTTTAGCATTGGAGAAAGCTCCTCAACCCACAGCTGAGACCTTGAAGTTAATGATAGAGTTAGAGAGAGCAAAGGCTGAAGCTGAAATAGCTAAAGAAAGAGCTTCACTAGAGTTCATGAAAGAGAGAGAGAGAATGAAGATTGAAGTCGAAAAGGTTCAGTTAGAAAGTTTAAGACAAGCCGAACAGATTCGTCAAAACAATTTAGAAATTGAAAAAGAAATTGATAATAAGAAAAAACTGGAACTAGAACGACAATTGGTAGAAATAAGGCTAAGTGAGAGGAAAGCAGAGAAAGATTTTCCAGAGCAATTTGACGTGTTTAAAGCCAGGAAATTGATTCCCATCTTTAATGAACAAGACCCAGAGAACTTCTTTTCAATTTTTGAAAATACCGCCGCTTCATTAAAATGGCCTAAGACTGAATGGGTGTTACTAATTAGGACTTCTTTTAAAGGTAAGGCAGCTTCAATTTGTGCTCAAATGATTACAGAAAGAAATTACGAAATCTTAAAGAAAGCTGTGTTAGATGCCTACAGTATTACTCCGGAGGGTTATAGGCAAAATTTCAGAAATTCAAATAAAGGTTTTGGGCAAACTTTCTTGGAATTTTTTACTTTAAAAGTTAAGCTGTTTGAGAAATGGATTGATAAAGAAAATGTTACTTCCTTTGAAAAGCTTAAAGAACTAATTGTTTTGGAGGAGTTCCTTCGGAAAATTCCAGCTAACATATCAATGTACATTAAAGAAAGACAAGAAAAGGATCCTAAGAAAGCAGCAATATTGGCAGATGAGTATTTTCTTATTCACAAGACTAAACGGGTAAATACAGTCTCGGGTCAGTCTAAAAATGATAGTGTAGATATTTACTGTACTTTTTGCAGGACTACTGGCCATTTGATCCAAGACTGCGATAAGCCTCAATGCAAAGTAGCTCAATCTCGGCAAAAAGCTAAAGCTTTGGAGAATTTTCCAAGCAAGCACACTTCTCCGAATACAGGACATCCGACCTCTAACGTAACTTCACCTGGAGGTAAGAAAGTTATGTTTTGTGTAGAAAGTGAGACTGTTTTTGATATATTCAAATGCAAAGGAACTGTTGGGGACGAAACGGTCACTATGTTGCGTGATACTGCTTCATCGCAAACTTTCATAAGCCCAAAACTTCAACGATTAGCAAAGGCTACAGGCCGGTATGTAGCAGTCTCGGATTTGTCACATGAAACTGTGTTTCCATTGGTAACTAAACAAATGAAATGCCCGTACTATGACGGATCAGTAGAAGTAGCCTTAAATGAAAAGGAATTTCCATGCAGGGATATTGATGTGTTGATTGGCAATGACTTGGCCCACGGGACAGTTTTTAGCAATTTACTAATCACCTCTCCCGAGGTTAATGAAAAACAATGTCAGGTGGTAACCAGGTCTAAAAGAACAACTACTAATAATCCTGACCTTAATCTTTCAAATTGTGCTTCTGAACAGGTTGAAAATGCTATTAAACTACTAGATATTACTCCTAATAAATTTGCTAATGACCAACTTAAAGATGAATCTTTACAGTCATTATTTGGGAAGGTGATCGATCAACCAGAGAAGGATCAGAAGTCTCCTTACTTTTATAAGGAAAGGGGAATCCTTCTACGACATTTTCGTTCTCCTAAACTGCGGTATGAAGACGATTGGGGGGACAAACAGCAACTGGTGGTTCCGGAGTTGCACCGCAAAGCCCTTCTAGAGATTGCACACTCGGTGGATAGTCACTTAGGAATCACCAAAACTTATCAGCGACTGGCAGAAGATTTTTATTGGTTAGGTATGAAAAAGGATGTAAGAAACTTTGTAAACGCTTGCTCGACATGTCAACTGGTAGGTAAACCCAATCAGTCTGTTCCTCCAGCACCATTAATACCTGTTACTGTACCAAAAGTTCCTTTTGATAAAGTTATTATAGACTGTGTAGGTCCCTTAAATAGAACTAGTAAAGGAAATGAGTATATACTGTCTATACTATGTCCCACTACTAGGTTCCCTATTGCCATTCCAATACGTAATATAGCATCAAAAACAATTGTTAAACAATTGCTAAATGTTTCTACTATCTTTGGTTTTCCAAAAGAGATACAATGTGATCGTGGAACAAATTTTACCAGTAAGGTTTTTAGAGATACATTGAAACTATTTAGAATTAATCATGTTCTGGCCTCAGCTTACCATCCTCAGACCAATGGAGCCCTAGAAAGATTTCATCAGACAATGAAAGCTTTACTAAGGAAGTATATCTTCGAGACGGGAAAGGACTGGGATGAAGATCTAGACCTATTAATGTATGTATTGCGTAGTGTTCGCAATGAATCTACTAACGTCAGTGCTTTCGAACTTATGTTTGGACGAAGACCACGCACCATACTCACTTCTATAAAGGAGAGAATTCTTCAGGGTGATAGAAAGGGAGAAGGGTTTGATGCATCGAAATATCTTGCTTCACTGAATCGGAGATTGAGTAAGCTTCTGCAATTTGCTCAAGGTAATCTGCAAATGGCACAGGAAGGTATGAAACATCTGTATGATAAGAAAGCAAAGGTAAGAAGTTTTAATGTTGGTGATGAGGTATTGGTGTATCATCCCATTCCTGGTAATTCATTACGTGAGAAATTCATGGGACCTTATGTAATTGCTAAACGAATTTCTAAAGTTAACTACCTGATTAAGACTCCAGATAAAAGACAATCTTCTCGGGTAGTCCATGTAAATCTTTTGAAACCTTATGTAAGATCGCCATCAAAGGAAGTATGTAACCTTGCTGTTGTACAGTCTCTACCCCTAATGGAATCTGATAACAATTCTGTTGCAGAAAAATCTTTATCGGATGAAATTGTGATGTCATGGAAGGACTCTGAGAACTCGCAAATCCTACAGTCCCTTCCTTCCTACCTGGATCTTGAGGCAGATGACAAAAAGAAACAAATGGTAGAACTTATCCAGCAATATAACGATCTGTGTTCGGATACTCCTGGGAAATGTACAATTGTGAAACATGATGTTGCTATCCAGACTGATGTGCAACCTATAAGACAGTCCTACTACAGAGTTTCTAAAGACAGACTGGCTATTCTGAAAGAGGAAGTGGATTATCTACTGGCAA
Source organism: Palaemon carinicauda (assembly GCF_036898095.1). NCBI lineage: Eukaryota > Metazoa > Arthropoda > Malacostraca > Decapoda > Palaemonidae > Palaemon > Palaemon carinicauda. The sequence continues at coordinate 75,985,815 of NC_090749.1, forward strand.
ACAATCTGGTTTTGCCAAGTTCCTCTCCGTGGGCCTCTCCTTGCTTGTTGGTGAAGAAGCCCAATGGCAAATATCGGATGTGCACAGATTATAGGAAAGTAAACGCAGTTACCCTTAAAGACTCTTATCCATTACCTAGAATAATTGATATCATAGATGCCATTAGTGATGCTAGATACTTAACTCAGATTGACCTTATGAAAGGATATTATCAAATTCAACTAACAGAGAGAGCTAAAGATGTTTCAAGTTTTATAGTGCCTTTTGGACTCTTTTCATATAATGTCATGCCATTTGGAATGTGTAACGCCCCATCTACTTTCCAGAAGATGATCCAGACAGTGACTCAAGGACTTGAAGGAGTATATGCATATTTAGACGACATTGTGATAGCAACCTCCTCTTGGGAAAAACATCTCCAACTCCTGGAAGAAGTTTTTAGGAGATTAAGAGCAGCTAATCTTACCATAAATCTTTCTAAGAGTAACTTCTGTAAGGCTACTGTAACTTACTTAGGTCACGAAGTAGGTAGTGGTAAGGTATTGCCTAAAGAGGTTAATATAAGATCTACAATGGTGTATCCAACACCTCATGACAAAAAGTCTTTACGTACATTTTTGGGTATGACTGGATACTATAAGAAGTTTTGTCCAAATTATTCTAGTATTACGGGGCCATTGTTTGAACTTACCTCGAGCAAGAAAAAATTTGAATGGACTAATCAGCATAAAGAAATTTTTCACCAACTGAAATTATTAATGTCATCTTATCCTATTCTTAGGGCACCAGAGTTTAATAAACCTTTTTATCTTCAAGTAGATGCCAGTAATTATGGACATGGTAGCGTGTTACTGCAGAATATTGGCAAGGATGACAACACACTGCCTCACTTGCATCAACTTTTTCCTGTGGCTTACCACTCTGGACGCTTCACTGGATCACAGTTAAACTGGCCTACCATAGAGAAGGAGTTATATAGCATAGTTTCTGCCATACTTCACTTTAAACCATACATTGAGGGACAGAAAGAAACTATTATATTTTCTGACCACTTACCACTTTGTTTTTTGGAGAAAGCTAGGCTGTCCAATCTTAAATTACTTAGATGGTCATATATCCTTTCGTCATCAAATGTTAAAGTAGTGAGGATACCTGGAACAGCTAATACTATTGCAGATGCCATGTCTCGAATGAAAGAGAAAGTACTTTGAGTCCAGAATAAAACTTCATACATTGTATTTTCCAACAGATAAGCAGTCTCTAACCAAGGGGGAATATTACGAAAATATTATTTTGACTACTTCTCTGTTGCGCCATCTAGCCATCGCTAAGCAAACGCTCCAGCGCCATCTAGCCATCGTTAAGCAAACGCTCCAGCGCCATCTAGCCATTGCTAAGCAAACGCTCCAGCGCCATCTAGCCATCGCTAAGCAAACGCTCCAGCGCCATCTAGTTTTCCCTAAATCAGCAATAAATTGTATATATTGTACATAATCCTTGATTAAGCATATAAGTTTACTTTTTCCCATTTGTTTAAATCTAGAGCAGTCTGGTTTACCCAACCAAAGTGTAAAGTGTTATTTTAGTTTATACTTAAGCTGTTTATAAATGTATTGCCATTCTTTCTTGAGTGTCCTTTCCCGTTGGTGTTGCATTATTTATCTACAGTAGCTGTTGACGAATAAATTAAGAGTTGAAGTGGTAAGAACATTGGGGCCATTGAGGGTACAGTTCGCATTCCTCGGAAGAAGGTTTTAAATCTGGAAATGAGAATATGAGGAACATGACAATATATATATATATATATATATATATATATATATATATATATATATATATATATATATATATATATAAAGATAGATAGATAGATAGTAGGATGACCAGGGCACTAGCTACCCTTTGAGATACTAAGCTAGAGAGTTATTGGGTCCTTTGACTGGTCAGACAGTCCTATATAGGATCCTTCTCTCTGGTTACAGTTCACCTCCCCTTTGCCTACATATGCACAGAGTAGTCTGGCATATTCTTTACAGATTCTCCTCTGTCCTCATACACCTGGCAACACAGATTACCAAAGAATTCTTCCTCACCCAAGGGGTTAACTATTGCACTGTAATTGTTCAGTGGCTACTTTCCTCTTGGTAAGGGTAGAAGAGACTTTAGCTATGGTACTCAGCTCTTCTAGGAGAAGGACACTCCAAAATTAAACTATTGTTCTTTAGTCTCAGGTAGTGCCATTGCCTCGGCCACACTATTCTATCTAATTTCTCTTCTTCTTGTCTTATTAAAGTTTTCATAGTTTATATAGGAAATATATTTTTTATGCTGTTACTGTTCCTGAAATATATTTATTCCTTGTTTCCTTTCCTCACTGGGCTATTTTTCCTGTTGGGGCCCCTGTGCTTATAGCACCCTGTTTTTCCAACTAGGGTTGTAGCTTAGCAAGTAATTACAATAGTAATAATATTAGGCTATTCAACCTTGGGAGGTTAACCTAGCTAAAATATTATAAAAAAAAAAAAAAAAAAAAAAAAAAAAAAAAAAAAAAAAAAAACGCTTAAATCCTAACGTTTTCAAAGTTAAAATTTTCCAATAAGCCATTAAAATATTTTTCAAGCCAAATTAAAACAAGTGACCTAAGTTATCTGGACAACTCAAATTGTCTGTGATTTAATGTATCTTTTCCTGAATGTTTCGTGATACTGACCCACAAAGATTTTAAAAACAGATAAAAAAACAACAGTTTAAATTCTATTTGAACTTTTAGGTCAATTTAAATTAGGTTTCCTATAACTGGAAAACTGTGAATTTCTACCTACTCTTTGTACACATCCAGAGACCATTCTTTTACTTAATTGAGCTGATAAAATTTATGGATAAGATCATACTATTAAATCCTACTTAGAAATTCATGAAAGACCTTCTCTACTGAACATGCTGGTAAAAGGTAACCATTAATTTAGATTGAAATTTTCCAATAAAGAAAAAAATATACATGATTTCTCTTTTACAGTTTGCCGGTTTAAATATATGTATCCTAACTCAAGAGTTTCAAGAAGATACCCGAATTTCTGTGACACTTATATCAGAAAATTTAAGGTGGAAATATTACATGAAATGCTCGGTTCGAGTTATTATTTTTCAAATTTTAACTAATTTATACATTTATACTTATACAATGTATGCATATGTATGTATGTGTATGTATGTATACATATCATAATATAATACATATATATACATATATATATATATATATATATATATATATATATATATATATATATATATATATATATATATATATATATATATATATATATATATATATGCATGTATACATATATATACACACACACACACGCACACACACACACACACACATATATATATATATATATATATATATATATATATATATATATATATATATATATATGTGTGTGTGTGTGTGTGTGTGTATAATACATAGTATCTCTCTCTCTCTCTCTCTCTCTCTCTCTCTCTATATATATATATATATATATATATATATATATATATATATATATATATATATATATGTGTGTATATATATATATACACAATATCCGAAAATACACACACACACAGACAAATATATATGACATAAACTCACATCAAAACAAAATGACAAAAACCTGAAACCTGACGTACAATATATGAATACAGGAAAACTGACCTTCGACAGTGACAAGGAAAAGTTAATAAAAAAAAACTCACCAGGGATATAAATGGCTTTTTCTGGGGTAGATTATAAAGAAGTCCTCTACAAAGAATGTATCCTCTATGCAAATGAAAACGACACCTGAATGAGAATATAAATGAAATGAAAAGGACCTCTAGACTCTAAAGAGGCAGCGAATGTACTGAGGCTGCTGAGTACGAGATGAAAATGGCCTCTGGGAGGCCAATTAGCTACGATGGTGAAGATGGGTTGATTTCAATTCTAAGTACAAAATACCTGAATTCGACAGGTATAAGTACAGCAGAATTGTCATTGACTTTTATCTTTCTTCGTGGCCAAGTGGCTTAGTCACTGTCTATACAAGCTTGCCAACCAGGGTTCGATTCCCGGCCGGAGCTAAGCTCTTGTCTTTGTGTGATTTCGCCTGGGGCTCTGATCCCGAGGTCGTTAAGAGAATCCAGACATTAATGTATCAAAAATATATATGGCTTATTTGAATATGAAGAAAGACGTAAAAATGCGCAAAATTTATCATTAATTGAATGCCAAGTAACAAACTACCAATTAGCTACGATGGTGAAGATGGGTTGATTTCAATTCTAAGTACAAAATACCTGAATTCGGCAGGTATAAGTACAGAAGAATTGTCATTGACTTTTATCTTTCTTCGTGGCCAAGTGGCTTAGTCACTGTCTATTGTACCAACCGTGTTTCACACAATTGTACATAATTCCTTTTGTATATATTATGCTTTTATCTTCGCTCTTCCCTCGCACTAAAACGAACATGAAAATTCATGTCTGGTTTTTCCTCTGTGATATTGTCTGTCTTGTGAACTTGTCATGTCCTGTTGCCTTGAGGTTTTGTATATAAGGAGAGTGTTCCACAACAATATAACTCAGTCGTTTCCAATCTGCCTTTGAGTTCACACCCTTACTCGGCGCCGTCACTGCCTTCCACCCCCACCTCCCCCGCCCCTCCATCGTTGGTACTATGACGGAGACTACATCAATTGGCGCCGCGGCCGCCCCATTGAAACTTTCACCATTCGCCACCAGAGAGGCGTTTGCTTGGTTTCAACGTGCTGAAGTCCACTTTCGTATCAGGGGCGTGACTCGCTCAACCACCAAAGCGGATTATGTTCTCGCGGCGATACCCGAGGACACCTTCCCAGAAATATCCGACTGGCTTTGTGAACAAGGAGACACCCCAATAGCGTATGACGCCCTCAAATCATACCTTCTGCAGCAGTACTCGCCGTCGCCAGCCGCCCGTATAGCAAAGCTTTTTCAGCTCTCGCAACAACCGTTGGGGGACCAAAGGGCTTCGCTTGCCCTCAGGGAAACGACCAGTATCGCTCGCCTTCAACCTGCCGCAGACGGCTCTCCTCATGAGGTGAACCTAGTCCGTGCCCTTTGGATACGCCGTTTACCTGAACCTGTACGCGCTGCCATACCCGATGTCGATAGTTTACCCATAAAGGACTTGATGACCAAAGCCGACGCCCTTATGGACAGCCACTTCAAGACTTCCATCAACGCCTCCACCCCTGACGACGAGGATGCCTATACAACGTCAACCAAAGCTGACATGAATGCCGTAGGACATACACGCCTACCCCGTGACGTGCCGAAGCGGCGACACAGCCGCCCACCACACACCAATCGCTCGCGCCCCAACGAACGACTTCTACAGCCACTTACTACCTCCCATCCGCTGCAGTTTTGCTACTACCACTTCCGATTCGGGGCAACCGCGAAGAAATGTGCCAAAGATTGTCAGTGGCCAAAAAACGTGTAACCAGGCCATCGCTTGTGGCGTTGGCCTCCCATGTTTCTAATCTGTTGTTTTTGCAGGATGCAGGAACGGGCGTGCGATTTTTGGTAGACACGGGTGCTTGTCGTTCTCTTTTGCCAAGGAAACTCTTCAAGGCACGACGTAGTCTGTCTACATCTGCCGACGTCCGCTTGGTAGCTGCCAACGGATCTGCGATACCCACCTACGGTTACGAGAACCTCACATTATCGTTCGGAAACGGTAAATTCAATTGGAAGTTTCTCGTTGCTGACGTCACAATGCCAATCCTCGGTGCGGATTTCCTCTCTCATTTCCACCTTTTGGTCGATGTCGCCCACCGACGATTGGTCAACGCAGACTCGTACTTGTCGACACCTCTTCAACCCACCCCCTCTAACCTCGCTCTCCACATCAGCGCACCCACGGATGCCTACGCCCACCTCCTCACGTCGTACCCGGAAGTTTTCCGTCCAGAACTTCGCCAAACGCCCACGGTTCCTGCCAAGCACGGTATTTATCACCATATCAAGACGACGGGACCCCCAGTCTTCGCAAAATTCAGACGTCTGGCACCGGAACGATTGGCAGCTGCCAAACAGACGTTCGCCGAAATGGAGAAAATGGGCCTTTGCCAAAAGGCCTCCAGCCCATGGTCGTCACCCTTACACATCGTTCTGAAGAAAGACGGCTCCCTCCGTCCGTGCGGGGATTACAGGCGCCTGAACATGCAAACAGAACCGGATCACTACCACCTCCCAAACATTGCCGATGTAACCTCCTACCTGCACAAAGCGAAGGTTTTCTCTACGCTCGACCTCTTGAAGGGGTATTATCAGGTGCCTATGAACCCAGAAGACATCCCCAAGACCGCCATCACCACTCCGTTTGGCACATACACCTTCAATTACTCCTGTTTTGGCCTTCGTAATGCTGGGGCAACGTTTCAACGTCTCATGGATGGCATTTTAGGGGACCTCCCTTTCTGTGTATGTTATGTGGACGACATACTTGTGTTCTCCTCCTCAAAAGAGGAACACCTCCGTCACCTGCGCATCGTGCTCGACCGCCTGCAACAAAACGGCCTTGTAGTCCGGTACGACATGTGTACCTTTGGCGCCAACGAAGTGTCGTTCTTAGGGCACCGTATCACTCCTGAAGGAGTCCATCCCCTCCCTGAGAAGGTAGCAGCCGTTCAGAACTTCCCCGCGCCCTCGACCGTCAAAGCTCTGCAGGAATTCTTGGGCATGATCAACTATTATCACCGTTTTCTGCCAGCCATTGCCGCCACTCTTGCTCCCCTCTACGCCTCCCTCAAGTGCAAGCCAAAGGACCTGAAGTGGGGTCCCCTTCAAGAAGCAGCCTTCTGCAATGCAAAGAAGGCCCTATCAACTGCTGCGGCTCTCACTTTTCCTATCCCACACGCCCCTCTCCTTCTCTCCACCGATGCCAGCGACGTCGCTATTGGTGCAGTACTCGAGCAGGTGGTCAAAGGGTCGCCCCGCCCATTGGCCTTCTTCAGCAGAAAACTGTCCAAGGCAGAATCGGGTTATTCTACCTTTGATCGAGAATTGCTGGCGGTGCACTTGGCTGTCCGTCACTTTCGCCATTTCTTAGAAGGTACGCCCTTCGTCATTCGCACAGACCACATGCCTCTGGTGCATGCCTTCACTCGACAGTCTGACGCCTGGTCCGCCCGTCAACGCCGACATCTCTCCGCCGTGGCTGAATACAATTGCACCCTCCAATACGTCCCTGGGAAAATGACTCCCGTTGCCGATGCCCTGTCAAGAAACACGTTGGCTGCCGTTCAACTGGGATTGGATTACAACGTCCTGGCTGAAGCCCAACGACAAGATCCAGAGTATCAAGCTTGTAGGACATCCTGCACGTCCCTCCGTTGGGAGGATTTTCCCCTCGAAGACTCCAACACCACCCTCCTCTGTGACGTCAGTACTGGTAGACCGCGACCTTGGATTCCTGCTCCCATGCGCCGACAGGTGTTTGATCTCATCCACGGCCTTTCACATCCCTCGTGCCGTTCTACTGCACAGCTGCTGAAGGCAAAGTTCATTTGGCACGGCATTTCTAAGGATGCTAAGGATTGGGTCCGCACATGTACTTCTTGCCAAGCTTCCAAAGTACATCGACACACGGATTCAGGAGTGGGCACCTTTCCTCAACCTCAGCGTTGTTTCGCACACATTCATGTCGACGTTGTAGGCCCCCTACCCACATCACAAGGACATCGTTACCTGTTTACCGTCATCGACCGCTCCACTCGTTGGCCTGAAGCCATTCCCATGGAAACTACAACGTCCGCCTCATGTACATCTGCCTTACTCTCTGGATGGATTTCAAGATTCGGTATCCCTGAGCATATTACTTCTGACAGGGGAACCACTTTCACCTCTCAATTATGGACGTCATTAGCGAATCTCCTGGGCATCACCCTACATCAGACAACGGCCTACAACCCCGCTGCCAATGGAATGGTTGAACGTTTTCATTGCACCCTCAAAGCAGCTTTGATGTCCCGCTGCAAGGATTGCAACTGGTTTACTCAGCTTCCCTGGGTCCTCCTGGGACTAAGGACCACTCCTAAAGACTCCCTCGACGTCTCGGCAGCTCAAATGGTGTATGGCGACCCGTTGGTCGTCCCTGCCGAATTTTTTTCCTTCTACAACCTCCTCCGACGATCTCCAGCACATACGTCACGTCGTGGGAAAATTTACTCCGTGCCGCCAGACTTACAAGCCCCCAGCGAAGCATCACATACCAACGGACTTGCGCTCTGCAACGCACGTCTTCCTGCGCAACGACACTAGCAAGCCACCACTAACGCCCCCTTACACGGGCTCTTTCCTTGTGATCCGACGCAGTCCGAAAGCATTCCTACTAAACATTCGGGGCAAAGAAGACTGGGTCTCCATTGATCGTCTAAAACCTGCTTATCTTCTGCCAGATGACCCGCCTACAGTTCGCCTCTCTAGATAAGGGCGCCCTATTTAACATGTACAGTATGTCATTTTTGGGGGGGGAGCCATGTACCAACCGTGTTTCACACAATTGTACATAGTTCCTTTTGTATATATTATGCTTTTATCTTCGCTCTTCCCTCGCACTAAAACGAACATGAAAATTCATGTCTGGTTTTTCCTCTGTGATATTGTCTGTCTTTTGAACTTGTCATGTCCTGTTGCCTTGAGGTTTTGTATATAAGGAGAGTGTTCCACAACAATATAACTCAGTCGTTTCCAATCTGCCTTTGAGTTCACACCCTTATTCGGCGCCGTCACTCTATACAAGCTTGCCGACCAGTGTTCGATTCCCGGCCGGAGCTAAGCTCTTGTCTTTGTGTGATTTCGCCTGGGGCTCTGATCCCGAGGTCGTTAAGAGAATCCAGACATTAATGTATCAAAAATATCTATGGCTTATTTGAACATGAAAAAACACGTAAAAATGTGCAAAATTTATCATATATAAATATATATATATATATATATATATATATATATATACATATATATATTTCTATAAATGTGTGTGTGTGTGTGTGTGTGTATACAGGCACTTACTCTGAAATTTAAAACGTCCAATAGAGGTTACTAAAGATGAAGACAAATTGCCGTTTAAATGTTAGAATTAAATAGCCTTTTACAATTAAGTGATCCCTTAGAATAGAAAAGCCCTTAAAAGAAATCAAATGGTCCCTGAGAACTGAAGCCAGAATATCTTTAAAAAAATCAAATCATTGTTCATTAGTCTTGGGTAGTGCCATAGCCTCTGAAACATGGTCTTCCACTGTCTTGGGTTAGAGCTCTATTGCTTGAGGGTTCACTCAGGCACACTATTCTACCCGTTTCCTTTCCTCACTGGGCTACTTTCCTTGCTGGAGATTTTTATAGGGCTTATGGCATCCTGCTCTTCCAATTAGGGTTGTAGCTTAGCTGGTAATAATAACAACAAACTTTGAAATATCACATAGTTTTTACGTGGGTATATTAAGCCCAACAATCCACACTTCAAAATAATTAATTTCGTATTTCCCAAATAAGTTACAATTACTCCCCTG
>NC_090749.1:76000392-76012892 GCF_036898095.1 Palaemon carinicauda
AAATATATTAGATCTTTCATAATTAAACTCTCAAAACTTTAAAAAAAAAATAGGAAGATAAACAAAATAGAACAGCTTACCCAAGTATACCCTAGTACAACAGAACTAATACAAAACATTGGAAGGCTATGGCACTACCCAAAACTAGAAAACAATGGTTTGATTTTGGAGTGTCTTAAAAGAGCTGAAAGGAAAATTGAAAGTTGAAGGTAATTTGTTACCCATAAGCAATTACATTAAATGATTGTTACTACGATCTCCCCTATATAGTAAACACCGTGTCTGAATATATATATATATATAATATATATATACTGTGTATATATATATATATATATATATTTATTTATTTATTTATAATACATATATTACATACATATTACATATATATACATACATATACATACATATATATATATATATATATATATAATATATATACATATATCATATATATATATATATATATATACATATATATACATATATTTCTGCCTAAATATTTAGTCGTCATTTTATAATGACGACTAAATATTTAGGCAGAAATATATATATATATATATATATATATTTCTGCCTAAATATTTAGTTGTCATTTTATAATATCTTAGGAGTTAAATGTTAAAATCAACGACAGAAAACATAAAATTACTGAAACTATCGTCAAACCTCAGGGAGCATACATGATCGGCAACATGTAGGTAGTGATAAAATACAAAAGAGTATGCAGAGGGGCAGCCCCACCGGTCAGGTGTGATAATCCAAACATTTTGTTATCCTTTTAAATCAAAATTTACAGGATTCCAAAATTTTATCAAAACATACTTACTTTAATACTTGGATCGAGTTATAAAGGAAATTGAAGTCTTACCTGAAATGGAAATAAAAATCACTGTTAGTTTGCGATTATTGAAAAAGTAAAATATAATACTACCATGGTATTTTCAGTATAAAACTGCTTACTATTATTATTATTATTATTATTATTATTATTATTATTATATTATTATTATTATTATTATTATTATTATTATTATTATTATTATTATTATCAGCTAAGCTACAACCATATAAGGAAAAGAAGCAGGCTATAAGCCCAAGGGCTCTAATAGAAAAAAACAGTTAGGAAAGGAAATAAGAAAATAAATGAGCTACAAGAGTAGCAATGAACAATTAAAACAAAATATCTTAAGAACAGTAACGACATTAAAATGGATCTTTCAAATACAAAGTATAAAAACTTAAAAGTAAACCATAGGAAGATATATAAGATAGAATAGTTTCCCCAAGTGTACCCTCAAGCAAGAGAACTCTATCAAGCTAGTGGATGACTCTGGGACAGAGACTATGGTACTACCCAAGACAAGAGAACAATGGTTTGATTTTGGAGAGTCCTTCTCCTAAAGAGTTACTTACTGTAGCTAAAGAGTCTATTCTATTCTTAGCAAGAGGAAAGTAGCCACTGAACAATCTTAATTAAGTAGTTAACCCCTTGAGCGAAGAAGGGTTGTTTAAAGGTCACTCATGAATGGCAGAGACAAAAAGTCAATCACAATACCTTAGGGACTGACCATATATACATATAATCAACGATCAAGTCATCTCTCCACCCAAGCTAGGACCAAGGATGACCAGGCAATTACTGCTGATGACTCAGCAGGAACTCCCCCGATAACCCCCATCTCTAGCTCACAAGAATGCTAAGGTTGTAGGCACTACAAGAAACTAACTAGCTTGAGTGGGTCTCGAACTCCAGTCCAGCAGATCACTCAGATGATATATCATCATCATCATCATTATTATTATTATCATTATTATTATTTTTGGGCTCAAGCCATGGCGTCCTGATGGAAGGTTCCTGTTTGGTAGCTTCCTTGGGTATAAGACTACTAAGATATTCCCAGAGAATTTAACCACAGGTTATCACAGAATTCTAACTTCTGGAGCGAGTATCTCAAAGGTTTCCCTTTAAGACATCGTAATACAACAGGGGACACGCATGTCTGGTCGTGCCACATAGCTATCTCCACCCCGAACAGAGTTAACGCTTCGGTGTGTAAGGGCTGAGAATAGCTGGGAGCCGTTCCACAGCTAATCTCACTCGTGGCTACTACTGATACTCGAGACGTAAACAAACGGACGCCATTGCTCTAATGACGTCACGCGCGTCTTTATCCTTTGTTTAGTAGCTGCCCTACTGAGACGGATTTTCCCTTGTGTGAACTTTATCGTTTTGCATCTTCGCTATGTCGTTACCTTCAGCCTCGCCTTCTTCTGGAAAGTTGAGTACAAGGTTCCAGTATTGTTTAATTAAGCTCTGGCCGTAAAGTAAATATTATTTTGCGAAATAATTGATGTTTTGTGGCAGAGCTGTGCCTCTACCGGACCCGCCATTTTATGGCGTCGTTGTTGTTTTGCATGTCTTATTTAGTTAGCCACAACAACGCTTCCGGCCTTATATACTAATCGAATACATTAGTTTATTTAGTCTTCATAGCTAGGAACTTTTATATCGTGTTTAGACGCTTTTTATCGGTCATCGATTGACCTCATACCAGTCGGCTACTATAGCCCCCAGGCCAGGAGCCTATATACAAGTGTTCATGCATGATTTATCAGTGATCCTAGACTAAGTTATGAAGATAGTGGCATTATTATTTTACAATACTTTTGACTAGTGATGCAAATGTTTTCGCCTTCAGGGACCATATAGGGGATAGGCTAGTCAGTGATTCTTACTAGCCTAACCTAACCTTAGGACCCCTATATGCTTCCTTCATCCCCTGCCTTGGCATTCCCTCTAATTAGCCTTGATCCCTTTTCTGAGTAAAGGGATTTATTGTCTAATAGAGTATTATATCGCCTCTCAGTCCTCCCTAAAGGAATGAACCCCCTTTAGGATTGCGTCTGAGAGTGAGGTTAGGCTAGCCTACCTCTATGGCTAGGATAGTCTGCGACTTTCCTGCGATAGCGATACGTCTTCCTCCTTGCCTAGTTCAGGACTTTTAGCCCTGATCTAGGTCGGGTTAGGAAGGTTTCTCTGTTCCATGCTGAAACTGTACTCTTGCACCGTTTTAGCCGATCAGCCTAATCTTAGGTTAGGGAGTGTCCTCCCTTCCCTTTGTGGCCGCTCTGGTACAGAAACCCTTCCTGGGAAGACCCCTCTCTTCTCCCTCCCCACCTATCTCTTGTATAGCCTAGCCTATGCTTAGGTTAGTTTATACTCATCTGTCCCCTGTCCTACAACTCCTCCTTAGGGTGGATGAGTAGGGCTACCCGAGCTTCCTTGTGCAGTCCGCTCTGGTACATATACCTTCATAGTGTCCTATAAGGTTAGTTCCTAGTGTAGCTCTGCATAAGGGAGTCTCCCCCCCCCCCCCCCCATCTTGGGTGTTCCCTAGTCCTCCCTTGGGCTACCTGCTCCCGGTCCCTAGTGACCCCTGCATATGGATGATAGAGCCTGTCTCTATCATGGGTACACCCCCTCAGGGAGGGGGAGGGATGTCTGGAACCCTGAAGGTACTTCCTGCATCCTTCCCCCCCCTCCCCTGTCTCTCTATCTATCCGGGTGCCGGTCTCTTGCCGCCTCTTATGCCGGCAATACCTGCCTCTTGGTGACTTCCCTACCCTTGCCGCCAGCCCCCCGTGTTCCGAGGGACTGCCGGCTGCCGCCGGCTACTACCGGCGGCTCTCCTACTCCTATCTAATCGTCCGCTTGCCGGTCGATCTCCGGAGTGCCGGCATATACTGCCGGCAACCCGATACTACCTGTACCATCCTTACCCCAGTCACCAATCCGGCATCCTCCGGCTGCCGGAGCCGCCGCTCCCTGCCGGCGTGCCGCCGTTGTGCCGGCGGCCGCCATCCTGGTATCTAACTGACTTTTGAAAATTGTCTGTTCTAATGCCAGAATCTATGCTGGAGCGAGCTCCGGCGTGCCGGCGGCTTGCCGGATACCCCGGAGGCGTCAAGAATACTTGCACCCCCCCTCTCTGTAGCTATCATAAGACTAAGATAGCCCTACCTGGCAAATAGATAAGCTGCTTTGCTTCTAAGATCAGTACCTAGTACTGCTCTATTAGTGATCATGCTGTCTCTTTGCATTCTTCTATTTCCAGCATGCTATGTGCATCTTAGCACGGCTGGTTGCCAGAAGCAGTTACCCTTAATGAGACCTTCTGGCTCTTATCTGGGAACCGAATGAATTCGATCCCAACCTTGTCCTTGGCTTTCCATGGAGTTCCAATATAATGGGAATCCTAAGAAACTATATCCAATGATCTCGGTCATTTGGATTATCCCAGGACCAAGCCTATGGTAACCAGCCGGGCGAGATGCATGGAGCGTGTTCTCCTTTACTGTTTCACTCTCTATGCATCACACCTTCTGTAAGTTAAAATTAATGATTAATATTAACTTAATTTAAGAGCCATTCCTATGACTCCCCCATACTCATTTTCTCTTTCTTCCACAGGAGGAGCAGATGAAGTGCGATTTCGCATACTGTGCCGTGAAACGCTCCCAGTTTTACGGACATACGGCGTGCAGGACTCACGCCCCTTGCTCAGACAAGAAAGGGGATTGGAAGTTCTGGAATCCACTGGAATGTACGGTCTGCCAGGCCTACCTAGTTGAGGCCTTCCATAACCCTCCCTCAGCGGAGGTTAGAGACATTGCTCGTGAGAAACTGCGCAAGTGGGTGCGTGGTTTTCAGAGGAATGCCACTGGACCGTACCTGGCCACCAAAGAACTGAGGTCCCTGTTGTTCCCTAAGGCCTCCCCTGATTCAGTGGTTCCAAAGGAAGCAATCCCCACTGTCCAAATTACGGTGGAACCTGATGTGGTCATGGCTCAGTCCATGCACGAGTGTCGCCTAGATTCCGAAGAGGATGAACAGATCTCTGACGTCTCGGAAGACACGGAGAAGACGCTTATGGCTCAAGGAGCCGAAGAGGACGAAGACAAGGTGGAATACACCGAGTCGGAGATTGGAGCTACTCCCTCGTCCATCCCTCCGCCTACTCCTACACCGACGGATGTGTCCATTCCGTCTACCTCCTCGACCCCGGATCCTTCCTCTTCTACACAAGAACTGATCCGACTGATTAGAGCTGTCATGGACGACAGACTGAAGGAGAACCAGGAGTCCATCAGGTCTATGATTGGATCCAGAGAACCGAAGAAGATCTCGGTTAAGGATCTCCCAGCTTGCTCTCATGCCAACCCGTGGAGGTATGCAGAGCATATGGTTATTGCGACCGGCAGGATCTTTGTTAGTGACAAAATCGGCACGGTCCCGTTGGAAGATGTGGAATTCTTCCCAAGCTTCGAGGCCTACCCGGACTGTTACGTCCGGCTTCGTTCTGAACCTGCCTCGAAGGAGGAGACCGAACCTAAGGAAGAGATAGTGTTCGATCTCGCAAAGGCCCAGGCTATGCTAGCCTCCGCATTTAAGAGCAGGGGCTTTACCTGCTCTAAGCTTCCTGCCTTGAGCAAGAAGCATCCTACTTATGTCGCTCCCGACACTGCGATTCTTCCATTTTTGGAAAAGGCCTTGGCTGCATGCCTTAAAGCGGCGGAAGAAGGGAAACCCTGCCCTGCACTGGAGGAGTGCAGACCCTTCTCCATCGTAACGCCCCCTGACACTAGACAATGGAAAGATGTCCAACATACTTTCGTTGTGGGTAGGCTCGATCCTGACGTTGCCGGACGTCAGTTTAATGAAGACCTCCCTAAGCTCAATGATCACCTCCTTCGCCGGGAACAAGACACGAAGGAGAGGCTTGCAGCGTCTCTTTCTCATCAAGTCCAACTTGAAGTTATGGCCTGTGACACAGCAGTACCCGATCACTACATGGTACTGGCCAAATCCCACTTACTCACGGTAATGAAGGACTTGTACCATTTCATAAAGGCTCGTAGAGCCTGTCGTGAATTCGTGTTTGTCGGTGCCACCGTGAAACACGAACCCCGGAGGCTGATTTCCTCCAACATCTGGGGAAAGCACCTGTTTCCTTCGGACCTTGTCAAGGAAATAACGGACAGAGCCGCCACGGAGAATAGGAACCTTCTCCACAAGTGGGGCATGTCCAGGAAAAGGAAAACCTCTCAGGACGATGGACCTCAGCCTAAGAGGAAACCTCAGAAACCGAAACCCCAGCAACGTCAACAAAGACGTCAGTTTCCGGGACCCGCTACCTCCCAAGTGGTTGCCCAACCACAACAGACCTTTCAATTGGTCCCCCAACCGGTGTTGTCACAGTCACCGGTCTTCACCCCTGCCTTTGAGCAGCCATCCACTACCTTTCATGCCAGAGGTAGAGGCTCGTCCAGGGGTGCAAGCAGAGACGCCTCTCGTCGTCCCTCCAGAGGTAGAGGAGGAAAGGGAGCTAGCGGCCGAGGCAACAAGTCCTCGGGACACCAGAAGCAATGAAGTGCTTCCGGTGGGAGGAAGACTCCGCCAATTCCAGGATCGTTGGACCTTCGATCCTTGGGCACACAGCATCATCAAGAACGGTCTAGGCTGGAGTTGGGTGCAACCACCCCCAATCTTCCAGCGGTTCTTCCAACAATCGACCCCCATTCTGGAAGAATATGTTCTAGACCTCTTGAACAAGAAGGTGATAAGGAAGGTAAAGTCCACCAGGTTCCAAGGGAGACTGTTTTGCGTTCCCAAGAAGGACTCAGACAAGCTCAGAGTCATTCTGGACTTATCCCCCCTCAACAAGTTCATAGAGAACAACAAATTCAAGATGCTGACGCTTCAACAAATAAGGACCCTTCTGCCTCAAGGTTCCTACACGGTCTCTATAGACCTGGCGGATGCCTATTGGCACATTCCAATGAACCATCACGCTTCCTCCTACCTAGGATTTCGACTCCAAAGGAAAAGCTACGCCTTCCGGGCCATGCCATTCGGCCTCAATGTGGCCCCTCGGATCTTCACGAAGCTGGCAGACGCCATAGTACAACAGCTCCGTCTAAGAAACGTCCAGGTGATGGCCTACCTCGACGACTGGCTAGTCTGGGCTCCATCGCCCGAAGAGTGTACAAAGTCTTGCGACGAAGTTACCCAGTACCTAGAACACCTGGGATTCAAGATCAACGAGAAGAAATCTCGCCTCTCTCCGGCTCAGAAGTTTCAGTGGCTGGGAATCCACTGGAATCTTCAGTCACACCGCCTTTCCATCCCCCAGAAGAAAAGGAAGGAAATAGCAGGGTCTGTCAAGCGACTACTGAAATCCAAACGCATTTCAAGACGACAGCAGGAACGAGTTCTAGGCTCTCTACAATTCGCCTCAGTGACAAACCCAGTGCTTCGTGCACAGCTAAAGGATGCCGCGGGAGTCTGGAGACGATCGGCATCCATCGCTCGAAGAGACCTCAAGAGACGGCTTCCAAACAGACTTCGACGCCTCCTAAAGCCGTGGTCGGAAGCAATGGCCCTGAAAAGGTCCATTCCTCTCCAACACCCTCCTCCTTCACTCAACATCCACACGGATGCCTCACTGGAGGGCTGGGGAGGTCATTCCCACCTGAAACAAGCTCAAGGGACCTGGTCTCCACTATTCAAGACGTTCCACATAAACATCTTGGAGGCCATGGCGGTCCTTCTTACTCTGAAGAAGCTATCCCCGCCGCCCTCGATCCACATCCGTCTAACCCTAGACAACTCGGTGGTAGTTCTTTGTCTCAATCGCCAAGGCTCAAGATCGCCCCAGATAAATCAGGTGCTTCTCCCAATCTTCCGTCTGGCGGAGAAGAAGAAGTGGCACCTGTCTGCAGTTCACCTACAAGGATTCCGCAACGTGACAGCGGATGCTCTATCTCGGACAAACCCGATAGAGTCGGAATGGTCTCTAGACGCAAGATCATTCTCCTTCATCTCTCATCAAGTCCCAGAACTTCAGATAGATCTCTTTGCAACGAGCGACAACAATCAACTTCCTCTGTACGTAGCCCCGTACGAGGACCCCAAGGCAGAAGCGGTGGACGCCATGTCACTGGACTGGAACAGATGGTCCAAGATATACCTGTTCCCTCCCACCAACCTTCTGTTGAAAGTCCTCTCCAAACTGAGAACCTTCAAAGGGACAGCGGCCCTAGTGGCTCCCAAGTGGCCCCGGAGCAACTGGTACCCCCCTGGTCCTGGAGCTGCAGCCCAAGCTGATCCCTCTCCCGGGCCCAGTTCTCTCTCAACAAGTACAGAAGTCGACTGTCTTCGCTTCATCATCGAAAATCAAGGACCTTCATCTCATGATTTTCTCTCCCTTGCCGCAAAGAAGAGGTTTGGGATCTCGAAGAAAAGTCTAGACTTCCTAGAGGAATACAAGACCGAATCCACGAGACGGCAATATGAATCATCCTGGAGGAAATGGGTCTCCTTTGTTAAAGCAAAAAATCCTAAAGAAATCACCATTGATTTCTGTATGTCCTTCTTCATTCACCTTCATGGACAAGGATTAGCAGCCAATACGATTTCGACCTGCAAATCGGCTTTGACTAGACCAATTCTATACGCTTTCCAAATTGATCTGTCCAGCGACATCTTTAACAAACTGCCGAAAGCATGTGCTCGCCTACGCCCAGCACCCCCTCCGAAACCGATCTCCTGGTCACTAGACAAGGTGCTCCATTTCGCCTCCAACTTGGACAACGATTCATGCCCCCTCAAGGATCTGACTCAGAAAGTTATATTTTTATTTGCTCTCGCCTCGGGAGCTCGAGTCAGCGAAATAGTGGCATTATCAAGAGAAGAGGGACACATCCTGTTTGCTGATTCAGGAGAAGTGACCCTCTCCCCTGATCCGACGTTTCTCGCCAAAAATGAATTACCCACCAAAAGATGGGGCCCTTGGAGAATATGCCCCCTGAAGGAGGATGTCTCTCTATGTCCAGTAGAGAGCCTCAAGGTCTATCTTCGCAGAACTTCAAACTTTGGTGGAGGCCAACTCTTCAAAGGAGAAACATCGGGCAGCGACCTGTCACTGAAACAATTAAGAGCGAAAATCACCTACTTCATTCGCAGAGCGGATCCGAACAGTACACCCGCTGGTCATGATCCTAGAAAAGTGGCATCTTCTCTGAACTTCTTTCAGAGCATGGACTTTGAGAGCCTTAAAAACTTTACGGGCTGGAAGTCCTCGCGAGTTTTCTTTAAACATTATGCGAAACAAGTGCACGAAATCAAACATTTTGTGGTAGCCGCAGGTAGTGTTATGAAACCTGCACCTAACTCTGCGTAGAACAGTGAGTTACTTGGGACTCTAACTCTTCGGGTGCCTATGTTGACCCTCGAGTGATTCATAGTGATGTCTAAAAACACTTAGTGCTTTTATAACTGTTCTTATCCCAGGTGAAATGTCATAGTGTTACACAAGTGCCGCATGCCTTGAGCATGATGTGTTATTTAAAGACTTGCGTTCCTCGAGAACGAGTACCTACTAATCCTGAAATTCCCTTTCAGATTCAAGAGCAAGCCTTTATTTCTATGTACATTATTATTACTGTAAATGAACTTTACTTTTGCTGTAAATTATTTAATTTCTGCATTGTGAAATAAAATTTCTATTTTATTACTTATGCGTCTCTTTCAGCTCCTACTTACTATGAAATACATACTGTCATAGTTTTATTTACTCCTCCTTTCTTATGGTCATGAAGAATTTAAGATGTTCATTCCTAAATTATATTCACCTTGCCTCAGTAAGGTTCCTACACGAATACTTACTTCTGATAATCAGGAGATGAACTCTACGCACAGTGCCCAACCACCACTGGCCTACTTCAGAATGTTCCTATACAAATATCAAACATTCTGCTTCATCTCTAAGCTCTTAAAAAGTTCTTCTGTCAAGATGAATAGCCCTTCAATACCACTTTGACGTCGGCATAGCCCATGGGAACTTCCTACCAATGGGGGGCAGGATATTTCGTTCCTATGGTTCTTACCTAAGATTACTTTGCTGTTTTGTCAATGCCTAGGCACTTAACTCTGGGGGAAAATCTACCACGATACATTGATTCTCTGGTACTCTTCCATCAGGACGCCATGGCTTGAGCCCAAAAAACGGATTTTGAGCGAAGCGAAAAATCTATTTTTGGGTGAGATAGCCATGGCGTCCTGATGGACCCTCCCTACTACTTCGTTCAGTTTGCTCCCACCCTACACAATTGTATCATGGTGATGGGCAGCAACTGGCGCCAGGATAAAGACGCGCGTGACGTCATTAGAGCAATGGCGTCCGTTTGTTTACGTCTCGAGTATCAGTAGTAGCCACGAGTGAGATTAGCTGTGGAACGGCTCCCAGCTATTCTCAGCCCTTACACACCGAAGCGTTAACTCTGTTCGGGGTGGAGATAGCTATGTGGCACGACCAGACATGCGTGTCCCCTGTTGTATTACGATGTCTTAAAGGGAAACCTTTGAGATACTCGCTCCAGAAGTTAGAATTCTGTGATAACCTGTGGTTAAATTCTCTGGGAATATCTTAGTAGTCTTATACCCAAGGAAGCTACCAAACAGGAACCTTCCATCAGGACGCCATGGCTATCTCACCCAAAAATAGATTTTTCGCTTCGCTCAAAATCCGTTTATTATTACCAACCAAGCTATAACACTAGTTAGAGACCCAGAATACTACTAGCAAAAGATTTCCAACGAGGAAATAAGCCAAATGCTGAAAGGATAATTTAGAAATAATAAGCTATAAATTAGAAATAATAAAGAATATCTTCAAGATATATCAAGATCAGTTAAAACCTTATATGGATTACTCATAAAAAAGTTTATGTAAATCTGCTCAACAGACAAGATTGAACTTCTCAAGTTCCAATGAAGTAACTGCCTGATTAGGGAAGATCATTCAACAACTTGGTCACAGCTCTAATAGAACTTCTAGAATACAGTTTAATACCGAGCTATATATTGGAGAAGGCACGACTAATAGAATTAACTGTATTCTTAATATTACGTGCAGGATGGTACTGTCTGAAAATATCTGAATGCAAAGGATGGTCGGAATTAGGAAAAATATTATTATCATCATCATTACAAGCTAGGCTATAACCCTAGTTGGAAAAGCAAGATGCTATAAGCCCAAGGGCTCCAACAGCGAAAAATAGCCCATTGATGAAAGGAAGCACGGAAATAGATAAACTACAAGAGAAGAATAAACAAAGAAAATAAAATAGTTCAAGAACAGTAACGACATTGAATTAGATCCTTTACGTATAAACAATAAACTTCAAAAAACAAGAGGAAGAGAAAAAAGACAAAACAGTGTGATCGAGTGTACCCTTAAGCAAGAGAACTGTAACTCACAGTGGAAGACCATGGTAGGGAGGCTTATGGCACTACCCAAGACCAGAGAACAATGGTTTGATTCTGAAGTGTCCTCCTAGAAGAGCCGGGCACCATACTAAAAGTAGCTATTGAACAATTACAGTACAGAAGTTACCTCCTGGAGCAAAGAAAAATTGTTTGGTTATGCAACATGTAAAAAACTAACCAAACAACGGTGCCAGAAGTTAATATCCAGACCAGGAATTAGGAATTTAATAAGCAGACTTTTTTTCCAAAGAAATTAATATGAGATTGAGCAGCTGAAGGCTAAACAGGAAAACAACATTCAAAACCCTGGTAGACTGAAAATTAAAGTTCCCTTCGGATATTTTGATCATAGAAAATGTGAAAAAGAATCTCTCAATATTCATGTTTTTTTTTTAATTAAGTGAAGAGGACAAAGACAAAATTTGTTTCTCAAAAGTAAATTTGCAGTCAAGAATCACACAAAGGGTTCTAAAGTTTTACAGTATATAGTTGAAGCTAGTACAAATACCTTGATGTTGAGAAGACACTGGCTTTGACCTAATTACGAACATACTGATTTCATTACTGTCATAAAAAGTATCCAAACACATTCCTACATACATAAACGTCTCTAGAGTAAAGACCTTATTTGGTGTAAGCACTTAATCTCTATCATTTCCTTTTTTTATACCTTGAAGATAAATGCTATAACCACAGTGCTCCTTAGAAGGTTTGCTCTAACGCCCGATTGAACATTGTATTTTCTTAACAATATTTCAAATACAACTGTTTTCTAGACTAATTACCTTACAAAACTGTACTCCAGTTGTTACATGAACAACTTCAATTACCAAATGTGCTGAAAATTATTTTTAATACCTACATACATTTTATCAACAACAAAAAATATGGTAAAAATCAAGAAAATTACCTTGAATGCTTTCAGAGTCTGGATATTAGATTAATGTATAAGAAAACTTAGACCTGGTGATCGATATTCATGTATAAAGATTCACTTTCGTTGTTTGTGCGATATTTAAGTAGTCCAAATATGTTTACTTGCCAGAGAAGTAAGCTCTGTAATAAATTGGGCTCTATGAAAACACTATACATGCAGCAGTTTTTCGTCCACTTCAGGACAAAGGCCTCAGAAATGCCGTTATTCACGCCTGGTGTTTAGCCAGTTTTC
>NC_090749.1:76015392-76017892 GCF_036898095.1 Palaemon carinicauda
CCCATTATCATCATCATAACCATTATTATTATCATCATTATTACTATTCACAATCAAAATCCTAAAACCCTACAAGGATAAATCCCAACGACACCATCCTACACCAAAAAAAAAGAAAAAAAAACCGAGAACCATTACAACTTCATAAATGCCCCTTAAATAAGACCGTGAGAAGCACTACCGTTCACTCCAACGCTAAAAGGGGGGAATATTACGACTTCTCCTCTCTTTACACAGTCTTATATTAACCCCTTTTAATTCCCATTAACTAAAAGCATCCCTTAATCATCTCCCTTACTTCTAATGCTTTCGGGAAATCTGTCGCTTAGGGCGGTTTCATATGTAGGGGTGATGTTTCTCATGTGAGGTCTTTTATCTCCTCTCTCTTTTCATTATATGCTTTGGTTGATGTTTCTTTGAAGCATCACACACACACACACAATATATATATATATATATATATATATATATATATATATATATATATATATATATATATATATATATAATGTATATGATTATATAAAATTCATATATATACACACATATATATATAACAACAATTGCAGCAGTTTCTAGTACATTTCAGGACAAAAGCCCCAGACTTGTCCTTGTTCATATCTGGGGTTAGGCCAGTTTATCATCACCAAGCTTGGCCACTGTGGATTGGTGATGGTGGAAGACTTATCTGACCGCTCTCAGCAAACCAACCTAGTATGGAAAACCATGACTAGTACAGCTTTGCTCATCATGACAATACACAATACACAATACGTTTTACCACGTTAAGGTATGCGTGTGTGTATCCATTAGAAAGGTATGCTGTTTGATTCACAAGCTGCCGGCTCCCAGTCGACCCACAGGCATAATAATAGCAACCTCATTAGTATTGACAGGCTGAAAACCAGATAACTCTCTCTTCAGGAGTGTAAACTGTATAGGAAACAGCAACTTTCACAAAGCCCTTCATATTACACTCTTTTAAAAAAGCCTAATTTTAATCAGAAATTCTCAGTAAAAATGCTGTTCTCAGCCGTATTTCAGTAAAATACAGGCGACCATAGTTTTACCCTACTTTGTTATTATCTTTCACGGGATGGTGACCATAATATCACTCCTTTACGTCAATATATCCGTTTCTAAAACGGTAAATGCCTGGCAACATTTATTCCAGGATTTTTAGTTTTTTACGTCAAATTTTCAACAGTGTACCCATTCTCTGTATCAGAGGTTACCAATCTTACATTTATACTCTTTAAGGGGTAGCCTACAATGGATTTAAGAGAATAACCGGTATTGTTCAATGCATGATGTAACCTGGATTGAGATTGAATAATATAATTACATCATAATACCAATTTCATTATATCTCTTTCATCTTCAATTTCAAGGGTATAAAGGAATCCATAAAAAATGTTCAACGGGTATAGAAGAACAAAAAGGTAGGGAGCCTGTTTCTTTATATTTTTTTCCATAACAAACTTTGAGTTATTTCTTTTCTAATTTTTCACAATACAGGAAAATATTTCTTGCCTAACTCTATTAAGCATCTGTCATATCTCAGATCTGCTCTTTGTAATCGACTACAGTTTCATCAATTACTTTTATAATTCTTCACTATCAATATTTTTATCCTTATGATCCTCTTCCACATCAGAATCCACTTTATTATTATTATTATTATTATTATTATTATTATTATTATTATTATTGGCCAAGCTACAACCCTAGTTGGAAAAGCAAGATGCTATAAGCCCAAGGGCTCCAACAGGGAAAAATAGCCCAGTGAGGAAAGGAAATAAGGAAATAAATAAATTATGAGAACAAGTAAACAATAAATAATTCTAAAATAAGTAACAACGTCAAAACAGAAATGTCCTATATAAACTATTAACAACGTCAAAAAGAGATATGTCATATATAAACTATAAAAAGACTCATGTCAGCCTGGTCAACATAAAAACATCTATACAACTTTGAACTTTTGAAGTTCTACTAATTCAACTTACCGATTAGGAAGATCATTCCACAACTTGGTAACAGTGGGAATAAAACTTTTAGAATACTGTGTAGTATTGAGCCTCATGATGGAGAAGGCCTGGCTATTAGAATTAACTGCCTACCTAGTATTACGAACAGGATAGAATTGTCCAGGGAGATCTAAATGTAAAGGATGGTCAGAGTTATGAAAACGCTTATGCAACATGCATAATGAACTAATTGAACGACGGTGCCAAAGATTAATATCTAGATCAGGAATAAGAACTTTAATAGGCCGTAAGTTTCTGTCCAACAAATTAAGATGAGAATCAGCAGCTGAACACCAGACAGGAGAACAATACTCAAAACGAGGTAGAATGAAAGAATTAAAACACTTCTTCAGAATAGATTGATCACCGAAAATCTTACAAGACTTTCTCATTTTTTTTTTTTTTTTTGTGCAATTGAAGAAGAAATAGACCTAATGTGTTTCTCAAGAGTAAATTTGCTGTCGAGAATC
>NC_090749.1:76027892-76055392 GCF_036898095.1 Palaemon carinicauda
AATTTTAAACAGCAGTTCTGTTTGAACAAAAGAAAGATTTTTTAATTTGCCTTCATCATTCAGTCAAAAGATGAATATATCAGCTGGTCAGTGAAATTCTGACTACACGAATATATCAGCTGGCCAGTGATATTTTGACTGCAAGAATATATCAGCAGTGTGGAGGATTAATTTTTGTTTTATTTTCATTTTTTTCTTTTGCCAAATCCAGAGAGAGAGAGAGAGAGAGAGAGAGAGAGAGAGAGAGAGAGAGAGAGAGAGAGAGAGAGAGGGAGAGAGAGATTGTATTAGCGAGCAAAAGTAGTTAGTGTATCGATTGTTTGTTGGGAGATAGACTGTTGGTTTAAATGAGATTGTTTATGTTTTAGTTAGGTTACGACAGTGGTGAATGTCTTGGGTGGATGTTTATTTTGATTTGACTGCTGCTCGATTCAGTTGCGTTTGTTAGTGCTGGATTACTATTTTATTATCATTCTTTATTAGCAGCGTGGAAGTGATTGGTTATATTCTAAGTAAGTTCAGTTTTGTTTATCTTTGCTTGTCATGATTGTGAATGATAGGAACAGTTTATTATTTATCTTTGATTATAGTGCGATAGTTCAGTTAGTTAGGAGTGTTCATAAGTGTTTTCCTTTTTTTATTTTGGCAGGCCGTGATTCCTCCTTTGGAGAGAACTTAGTTTTGATTGTTGCCCAACCGTTGATGACCTGGCCTGAATTACGATCATATTTAGACTGCTCTTGGATTTGCTCTTTGGATTTAGATAAATATTGATGACCAGGACTGATTGAACTTTCGATTGCTGTTCTTGATGATGATGATGATGATGACGACATCCAGGACCCCAATTAGGGAGGCAGTGGTGGCAAATTGCCAAACAGTTTGATAACCACAAAGCTGTGGTTGTGCCGTGAAAGACAGTTCGGCAGTTTGTGAACGACATTGTTGGTGTCAACATATAAAAACATACATATTTGGGTGTTGGTGTGAAGTTTAATTTTAAGTCTGTTAGGGTTTTTGCGGGTTATATGAATGGTGCTTTTGGTTATTATATATTATTTTGTGTTAAGTTTTTGACTAGTTTTAAGTGTTGATAATTTGATTGTGGATGGTTATTGATTTATTCTTAAGTTTTAAGAAATATAGTTTTAAGGTCATGTTTTGTTTTTTGTGTCCTTTTGTCTAAGAGTCCAGTTTATGATAAAGTCAGGGGAAAGTTTGTGTTGAAGAGACAATTGTCTGTTAGAGTGATCAAGGGTGTGGTGGTTGTTCTTGCAACATCCCGTCACAGCAGGTCAGCAAATTCTGACAGCACGAATGTATCAGCTGGTGCTTTTGGTTATTATATATTATTTTGTGTTAAGTTTTTGACTAGTTTTAAGTGTTGATAATTTGATTGTGGATGGTTATTGATTTATTTTTAAGTTTTAAGAAATATAGTTTTATGGTCATGTTTTGTTTTTTGTGTCCTTTTGTCTAAGAGTCCAGTTTATGATAAAGTCAGGGGAAAGTTTGTGTTGAAGAGACAATTGTCTGTTAGAGTGATCAAGGGTGTGGGGGTTGTTCTTGCAACATCCCGTCACAGCAGGTCAGCAAATTCTGACAGCACGAATGTATCAGCTGGTGCTTTTGGTTATTATATATTATTTTGTGTTAAGTTTTTGACTAGTTTTAAGTGTTGATAATTTGATTGTGGATGGTTATTGATTCATTCTTAAGTTTTAAGAAATATAGTTTTATGGTCATGTTTTGTTTTTTGTTTCCTTTTGTCTAAGAGTCCAGTTTATGATAAAGTCAGGGGAAAGTTTGTGTTGAAGAGACAATTGTCTGTTAGAGTGATCAAGGGTGTGGGGGTTGTTCTTGCAACATCCCGTCATAGCAGGTCAGCAAATTCTGACAGCACGAATATATCATCTGGTCATTAATGCTGATCACCATCACAGTTCCCTCCCAAGTCATTATTCTGTATCTTAAAATAGATTTTATTTTCGTATTGATCAGAGATGCAGTAAAGTTTTTGAAAAATATGACAAATTCGTAGATAATTTGTATTTTTCCTAACGATACAAACCTAGCTATTTACATGGGGTAATTACTTTGGCGACAGCCGATGACAAGCGATAAAGTTTTAACGAGGGTTTCCTACCCCACCGCTAGTTAGCGGGGGGGGGGTGGTAGGGAGGGGTAGCTCCCCCTCAAACACACACCGGAGAATACTCCACTTGACTTAGAGGTAGGACTTATCTTGGGGGACAGGGCTGGCGGGCACATAACTGTAAATAGCTAGGTTTGTATCGTTAGGGAAAATACAAATTATCTACGAATTTGTCATTTGTTCCGTAACTGAATACAAACCACGCTATTTACATGGGGTGACTTAACCCTTAGGAAGGGTGGTAAGTCCGGGCCATACTGGCTTTTGGCTTGCCCGGGGATTCCATATTCGAGCGGTCAAGTACTCGGACAATAGGGAATCCCTGCTCCTCGCTGGCGGTTGTGAAACCGCCGCGGCCTACATAAGGTGTGTGCGAAGGTGAAAAGTGACTTGTCCCAGGCAGTTGCCCTGGAGTCCCTCAGAAGGAAATCCAGGCTAGGACTCTCCCAATACCACCTCGTCAGGGTATGGGGACATGACAGTATTACACATAATACTAGGAACACAAGGAAGCATGATTTACCTGCAGTGGTTTGAGGTCAGCTGTGTAGAGAAGCCAGGATGCTGCATTCTCCGTGGGAGGAGAGGATGAAGAAAAGAATAAGGGCCAGGCAGATCTTTTCATTCATGCAGACTAACACCAGGTAACAATGCCCTCAACCTTCTGCCACTTGTCCATCAAGGAGCCTGAGATTCAGACCAGCTGTTGTGAAGCCACCACAGGGCCGATAGAAACGTATCAAGCCTCCTGTGGGTCATGTCTTGCAGGTAAGGGGGGTGAGAAGAAGTTCTGAGGCTTCAACATCCCCGCTTACAAGACCTGCGTCACTGAAGATGCTCCATGAAGGGTAGGGACGTATCTAAGTCCCTGATATCATGGGTTCTAGGGCGATGCGATGGAGAATGGTCAAGATTCAAGGCAGGGTGTAGCACCCTGCGAATCCAGGCCGAGATGGTACTCCTGGAGACCCCTCTCCTCGTTACCCAGGATCCACGAACTAGACTTGGATCTGGAGACGACCTGCAGCTGTTCTCTGAAGACACCAGGTCGGACTCCCTACCGGCAAGGTAGGAGATGGTCTGAGTCATCTGCTACAGGACGGAGACCAGAGCCCTGGAAGGAGTCGAAGCGGGTCCAGCACTCTCAGATTCTGAGTCTCGGCAACAAACCTCAAGGACGAACCTGAAGTTGTCTGCCCCTAACCCCCTGAATGGGCAAAGTCGTAAGAGAGACCATGTGACTCGCTTGGCTGAAGATAGGCTAACAGGAACACTGTCAATCCAGAAAGGTGGTGGTCTGGGGACTCGTAGTGGTTCTTCAGGGGGGGGTCTCTTTAGAGACTCGAGGACTCGAACCACGCTCCGAGGAGGAGGTCTCACCTTCGACTGAGGGCAGGAGAGGACAAGGCTTTGCATGCGAGGGAAGAGTTCCAGCGGGGGAGAAATGTTTATCCCTAGAGCCAGGAGGCAAGCCTTAAGGCTGGGGAATAGCCTTTCACAGTCGAAACTGAAAGGCACACTTATCCCGCAATCCCACCAGGGGCTCCGCTATGCTGGAAGCGGCAACGTGTGGAGGAATACCCTCTCCCCGACACCGGTTACAGAAACTCGCCCAATCGCCTGGGAGATTACTTGCGGAAGACTTGCGCAGGTGTCCAGGCCTCCTTTTCGCCACTTGTTGCAAAAATCCTCTCTCTTTGAGGAGGTGCTGGATAGACTCCCGGAGGGAAGAGGAGCAAGCTACAGAGGCAACACATCGATGGTGTCCCACCGTTACTGGAAGGCCTCCTGCCAGAGGGCCTTGGGATCCGTGACCGGGGAGCAGTACAGCGGGAGCTTGCAGCTCAGTAGCGAACCGGTCCACCGAGGGAGCCCCACCGAGGCAGGACTTGTAGGCTACTTGAGGATCCAAAGACCACTCAGAATGTGGTGTCCGTGACACACTGCTCAAATTGTCGGCGAGCCCATTCCTTTGCCTGGAATCAAGCGAGCTGCCAAGGAGACCAAGGGGGACTCGGACCATCCCGGTATCTCCACCGCAGGATGGGATGGTTGTACTGAAAAGTACCTCCTTGTCTGGGCCACAAAACCATCACTGTGGTGTTGTTGATCCTCATAACCACAGAGTAGTCCGCCAGGCTAGGTGGAGCTACTGAAGAGCCAGAAACACAGTTTCCGTCTCTAGTAGGACTAGAGAAGGTTCTTCCTGGTTCTGCCCCCCGGCTCGAGGACCCGTGGATCAGAACGTGGCCCACCCCCCACCCCCCCTTTCCTTTGATGCGTCCGAAAACAGCATCAAGTCAGAGGGAGGACAAGAAGGACCACTCCCTCTTGTAGGCCCTCGTCAGTTTCCCACCCCTATGGGTTCGTCTGTACCGGTTGTCCCCTACGGGTCTCGGCGTCTGGGGAGACGCGCCCCCGACTCTCCCAACCCTGAGTCGCCACTGAAGAAAACTCAACCTGGGGCGACTGTGGAAACCGGACGGGCCAGGAAGGGGAGACGAAACAACCTTGGGTTGGAGAGTCTTCTTGTGTGAGGAAAGGTCTCGCGACCTTCCTCTGCCTTCGTACCCTGACGTCTGAAGGGAAGGCTACAGGAGATAGGCGCCTAAGAGCAGGCTTGGTATACCAGACTCTGAGAGGGCTGCGGGTAGGACTCCTCGAGGACCACCATGATCTTTAGAACTTGGAAAAGTCTGAGGAACTTGTCCCGATGACGAAGAAGGGAAGCCTTAATGACTGCCAGGATCGACCAGCCACCTAGGAACGGAGTGGTTGGATTCCGATGCTGAGCACCCGTGAAGAGATCCGAGAGGAAGTATCGGAGAACTGTTGAGGTGCCGTGGAGAGGCCGAAGCACAGCCCTTGAACTGGTATACCCGCCTTCCAGGTGGACTCCAAAATACTTCCTTGAAGATGGGTGAACTAGGACCGAATCTGCTGTCGCTATGCTGGACAGAGAATGTTTGACAACCCTGTACAGAGTCGAGGAGGGAAGGAGGCGACTACGGAGGCCTCGAAACCCGTTGGCCACCTCTTGGAGGGGGTGCCTCTCCGACATGGACTGGACTTCCGCCCGGAGGACCTGCCTCCTCACTGATCCCTACACAGGGAGGAGGAAGAGCTCGAAACCAACCGGGACTGTTGAAGGAGACAAGTCCGGAGAGCTGGCCCTTGGCCTAGTCTCTGGCGCTCTCCATTCCCTAAGACCAGGGCAAGCTGCACTGGCGTAAGGGAGCCCTTGGGTGAGTAGAACTCGGTCCAGGACCGAATCCTTCCCTTACCGAAGAGGAATCTCTGAATCTGGGATCCCCTTGAGGTTTCTCCTGAGGGCCAGAACCTGCCAGAAACGCAAGTTCTGACCCCTGGAGCTCATACTCCTGATGGACTGGCAGCAAGGTCTCCCATTCCCGGAGGCTCTTCCTGGGAGACTCGTAGACATGCCCCAAGGGTCCAACTGGATCCTGTCGGATCCTTGCAGAAGACAGGACCTCAGGATCCCTCCTAGGAGGGAAACAGGACCCCAGCAATGAAGGATGTAAGGCTTCGCCCCCTCAGCACGATAGGACCCTCAGTCCTAGTCTCTGGCGCTCTCCATTCCCTAAGACCAGGGCAAGCTGCACTGGCGTAAGGGAGCCCTTGAGTGAGTAGAACTCGGTTCAGGACCGAATCCTTCCCTTACCCAAGAGGAATCTCTGAGTCTGGGATCCCCTTGAGGTTTCTCCTGAGGGCCAGAACCTGCCAGAAACGCAAGTTCTGACCCCTGGAGCTCATACTCCTGATGGACTGGCAGCAAGGTCTCCCATTCCCAGAGGCTCTTCCTGGGAGACTCGTAGACATGCCCCAAGGGTCCAACTGGATCCTGTCGGATCCTTGCAGAAGACAGGACCTCAGGATCCCTCCTAGGAGGGAAACAGGACCCCAGCAATGAAGGATGTAAGGCTTCGCCCCCTCAGCACGATAGGACCCTCAGGAAGAGGCGGAGATTCTCCCTATGTAGTGAAGGGGGAGAGGACCGGGTCTTCCGACCCTCCTGGGGATGGGCAAAGCTCATCCGCGGGGGAGGGGAGATGGAGACTGAGGAGGGCTCAACGCCTGCGTAAGGACTTGCGAAGGGACAGGATAGTCCTTGGGGAAGATACCATGCCAGGGATTCCTCTCATCCCTT
This sequence comes from Palaemon carinicauda, assembly GCF_036898095.1. Classification (NCBI taxonomy): domain Eukaryota; kingdom Metazoa; phylum Arthropoda; class Malacostraca; order Decapoda; family Palaemonidae; genus Palaemon; species Palaemon carinicauda. The sequence continues at coordinate 76,034,216 of NC_090749.1, forward strand.
TCAGGGGGAGAGGAAGCTGCCACTGATTAGTGACCCCAGTCAGAAGGCACAGGCTCATTGCCTGTTTAAGCGCTCTGACTACGGCATCCCACTAGGGATGCCGACCAATCCTCGCGCTGACAGGGAGTCCCTCTGGAGGGAAAACGATCGTTCGATCCTCTGGAGGAGATGACACATGAGGGTTCGCCCGTAGAGAAACTGCAGTGAAGGGAGAAGAGACCTTTGACCAGACCGGAAACCTCCCCCCCCCCCTCCGGAGAGGGCGCTACTCTGCACTGCGGGGGAGGGAAACGTGAAGGTGGCCTGACTGCCATAAGTCCTGATGTAAACAGGGCGTGGCCGTGTCGGAGAACGGTGCACCGATCATGCTGACTATCGCGCGTAAAGCACAGATCTGGGTAGCGTGTGAATAAAGCATGCGTAGCAGACAACCGCGCCCGTATGCCCACGAACCCGCAAGAGCGTGGGCGTATCGGCGACCGCGTGAACGATCCCTCCGTCTCCATGCGTATGAAAATCGCTGGCGCTTGCGCGTGAACGATCTCGGCGAAAAAAGATCGCCGGTGCTAGCGCCGACGGCTTACGCGAGTACGAAGATCGTCGGCGCTAGCGCAAGAAAAACCGCAGGAGACAGTGGGCGGGGACCCAAAGTGCCCACATGCGAAAGATTTCCAACTATTTAAAGTGATCGTCGGCGATTCGCGCGAGCCCGGACGATCTCCGACGCTCCCGCGTAAGCGACGATTGTCGGAGCTCGCGCGCGAGAGAAGATAGTCGGCTATCACGAGCGGGAACCTCGGTGCCCGCGCGCGAACGATCTACGACGATCGCGAGCGAGAAAACCGCGCAGACGATCCGTGCAATGATTGCGTGAGCCTTAATGGTGGCACGCGGGAAACTATCCCGCGAACGGAATGATCTTCGGCGCTTGCGCGCCTAGCGCCAAATCCAAAAATCGGCAGTGAACGGCCGTAGGCAATCACGTGCGGAGAACCGCACGCAGATGGCCTCGTTGTCGTGCGCGGGAACCATCCCGCGCACAGAACGATCATAGGAGCCTAAGCGTACTAAGAAGATCGTCGGCGCTTCCGCTTAGCGCCGGATCCGAAGATCACCAGCTAACGGCCGTTGGTGATCGCGTGCGGAAAACCGCACTCACGCGGAAAACCATCCCGCGCACAGACCGATTCTCGGAGCCTACTCACACTTAGAAGATCTTCAGTGCTTGCACGCCTAGCGCTGGATCCGAATATTGCCGGCTAACGACCGTTGCCGGAATGACGATCGCGAGCGGAAGGGCCTTGAAGGTCGCGCGCGGGCGATTATCAACGCTTACGCGTTAGCGCGAACAGAAGATTGTCGGTTAACGACCCTCGACAATCGCGAGATCGCGCGCGGGCGATCATCAACACTTACGCGTTAGCAGGAACAAAAGATCATCGGCTAACGTGCGTCGACAATCACGCGCGGGAAACCATCCCGTGCGCGGGCGATCATTAACGCTTACGAGTTAGCGCAACCAGAAGATCGTCGGCTAAACCGTCGACGATCGCGAGATCGCGCGCGGAAAACCATCCCGCACGCGGGCGATCATCAACGCTGACGCGTTAGTGTGCGTCAGAAGATCGTCGGGTAACAATCCTCGACGATCGCGGGATCCTAGACGATCGCGAGATCGCTCGCAGGGAACTATCCCGCGTGCGGGCGATCTATAGCATTTAAGCGATCTGCAACATTTTGGCGCGTACCGTGAGATTAATGGCTAACGATCCTAGACGATCGCGCGCGGGAAACCATCCCGCGCACAGGCAATTATCAACGCTTACGCGTTAGCGCGAGCAGAAGATCGTCGACTAACCGTCGACGGTCGCGCGCGGGATGGTGGAAACCATCCCGCGCCCGGGCGATCATCAACGTTTACGCGTTAGCGCGCATCAAAAGATCGTCGGCTAACTAGTAGATCAGGAACTGGGATGTGTCCCAAAAAGGGAGGACATCCCCTGAAGAGGACCCGGAGGTCTACTTCAGACCCGACGATCAACTGAGGGACTGCTAAATACTCCGAGGAGTGATCTCTGTGAGGTACCTTTCCCGCGAACGGGAGAGGTGTCCTTCGTAGAAGAGACTTAGAGACACCGTAGGCTGAAACGCTGGAACGCGCCAGTGCGCTAACTCAGGAACCCCAACGATGTGCGCAAAATGCGCAGGGAATGTTGGTAGCAGCCTAACTGAATACTGGAACAGGGTGTCTCTGAGGGCAGACTCAGGAACGGCAGGAACAGCAGTCAAGCGCAAGCGCGTAAAGGAACGTTGGCGTGCAGGTGATACCTGGCACTTAAGGGACTTACTCAAGGTGTGAGAGTCTCTCTTGCCCCGAAGGGAGGAGCCCATTAGATAATGGGGGCATGGGCGCCCAAGGTGCGTCTGCAATCAGGAACGGATACAGCAGGCAACAGGTACACTGAGGAGTAGTTGCAAGACCCCGAAGGGTCAATGCAATGAGAAACCAAAGTTTCTCCGTCACTTATCACCGAAGTGTAGAAGAGACTAAAGTTACGAGAGCCCGAGGGAACTGCGTAACTAAGCTCCGAGACCCCGAAGGGTCAGGGGAAAAAGGGAAACCGAAGTTTCCCTGTCACTAAACACCGAAGTGTTAGTGACTGAACAGCAAGCTGTTGTTAACAAGAACAATCCTCCAAAGAGGAGTCTCTATGACTGGCCTCTCTTGCGAACGAGAGAGGTGAGCACTTCGTAGAAGAGACTGGCGATGGAGCCCCGAAAGGACCTGAGATCAGCAGACGTAATAAGAACAATCCTCCGAAGAGGAGTCTCTGTGAGTGTCCTCTCACGCGAACGGGAGGGGACACTTCGTAGAAGAGAAAAAACGAGCAATCCTCCAAAGAGGAACCCTTAGTGAGGCCTCCCTCGCGAACGAGAGAGGGCCAGACTGATCCTGCAGCTGCTCAGCCCCTTGAGCGTAGCCAGAGAAGCGACCGCTCAGCCCCAAGAGCATAGTCGCTAGTACCATGGTCTAGCCTTGCAACCGCTCAGCCCCTTGAGCGAGTCACAAGGGCGGCTGCTCAGCCCCCAGAGCATAACCGCCTAAAGACCAAGGAAGTAACAAGGGAAGTTAACTAACTACCCTGGAGGCACACCTCTTTATCGTTCTAGGATGCAATGAAGAGCTGGCAGTAGTCAAGGGGGAACTTCTAAGAGAAGAGAAAACCCCTGACGAACACCGTGTGAGACGGCGGCAAAACCGACTCCCCAGGATAACAGGACAGCTCTGCTTCGAAGGCACAATAGGCATGAAGAAACAGCATCGCAAACTGGAAAATAAAACAAAATAATTATTTAACAGAAATTCCCCCGGGTGAAACTCCGAAGAGAAACCCCGAGGGAAAAAACATAAGAACGAAAGGTATGGGGCCCCCTTCCCCCACCCGGCATGCCCGGGTGAGGGGGGGGGGCCAAGTTAACAAACAGAATTATAACAATATAGTTACGCAACTGACTTTGAATGTTCCAAGGATCACCGACCCCCGAAGGGACGTGAGCCCTGAGCTGAAAAGTTAAAACACAATTATATTCATAAAATAATTGAGACAAATAAAACGAAATAGCGACTCGGACTGAGAAGCTATCGTAGGCGTAGCACAGAGTAAGAGGTGAACGACCTCAAGAGAAGGCTGGACTCCACGCAAAGGCAACCAGGGCGGCCTAGAAGCGCAAGGCCGAGATCACGGAAAGATCATGGTGGCCTAAGCCGGCGGACTCTAGCAGACGTACACAATACACACCGCACAATACCGAAAGCAAAGGAAACTTATATTTTCTATACACAAAAATATATATAAAAATCAGAAATGTTTAAATATATCCAGTATAAGAAAAGGTAAGTTAAAAGACAAAACAATAATGGCTGTCAAGAGAGCATAGGAGCGGAAACCTCCGATCACTATGCGAGCCAAAAGTAAAGTGGAGTATTCTCCGGTGTGTGTGAGGGGGAGGGGTAGCTAGCTACCCCTCCCTACCCCCCCCCCCTCTAACTAGCGGTGGGGTAGGAAACCCTCGTTAAAACTTTATGGCTTGCCATCGGCTGTCGCCAAAGTAATTACCCCATGTAAATAGCATGGTTTGTATTCAGTTACGGAACAAATGGGGTGTTTAGTGGTTGTTTTCTTTTTGAGGATATTCTCATATATATATATATATATATATATATATATATATATATATATATATATATATATATATATATATATATATACATATATATATACATTACATATATATATATATATATATATATATATATATATATATATATATATATATATATATATATATATATATATATATACATTTATATATATAAAACAGTTGAACAATTAAACAACTACAGTGCAGTAGATAACCCCTTGAATAAAGAGGAATGTTTCGACCATCTCAGTGTTGTCAGGTGTATGAGGACAGAGGAAAAGGTGGTAAAAAAAATAAAAAATAAAAAATATGACAGACTAATCGACGTATATGTGGGCAAAGTAAAAATGAGCTGTAACCAGAGAGAGGGATCCCATGTAGTATTTTAATACCTGGCGAATCAAAGGATCCAATAACTCTAGCGGTAGTACCTCAGCCTACAGAAATATTTAATAGACCCACACAATATGCCTAGTCGTAGTTCTCATTGTGACATAACTAAATCGTAATAGCCTATCCACAGTTATCTCAGTGCCTATAGTCAACCTTATAGTCAAGCTAATAATCATCAATTCTAACCAGGTATAACCATTCTGATTATTCATTAAGAATTTCACCAGGTCTTACTTCATATGCGTATTAGTCATATATAATAATAATTACCCCATGATAAATATCCATATAAAATTCAGATGGGTAGCTGGCTGAGAAATCAATAGTATTCAAATTAGGATGGGAATGTAAAGAATCTTAGTTCTTTTATTTTATTTTGTACTATATATTACACTCACATGTGTGAAGCCTTATGTTACTAAAGAATGTTTTTCATTAGTTGAAAATACAAAACTAATTATGTAGATGATTTCTAATGAGGCCACTAAGTGCGACCCTCATAGCATGAGATTCTTAACTATACTCTATTTTTATAGCGGTGCATATTTGCACTGACTCACAGGGGTGCCCTTTTAGCTCGGAAAGGTTCCTGATACCTGATTGGTCGGAAGTATTTTCGTCCGAACACCTTCATTATTCTCGAATGATTACCAAGTAATGTGAATCGAAACTTATTTATCAACTTATATTTCTCCATCATATATATGTTTTGTCAATAAACAATGTGAAAGAATAAATATATTATAAAGAATCGTCTTGGTAAGTCTAGATTTAATAACACAATCCGCCGAAGTCAACGACCGCAGCTTGTTTTCGGATGCGCGCTTTGTAATTTTGTAATTTTTCACATAATTTAACACAAATCGGGATAAATTACACTCAGCATAAGTTAAACATGTTATTATAAACTTTCTTTGAATACCAGAATTTACCAAAAATATGGAATTAATAAAACCCGATATTTGTGAAAACTTATGGGGAGGTAAAAGAACAGACTGTAGCGGCCTGGCGGGAAAACGATCCCTTCTGACTTGTAGACGCAGTTTTTTTTTTTTTTCTTTGTAATATAGTTCGGCCTATTCCTTTCAGTTTGAATAGTCTTGCATTGTCTCTCTTCGTATTATTTTGCTTAGTATTTTCCCACATTCCTGTTCCTCACCTAATATCTATCTATTTTCCCCGATATCCCTTCTTTCATATATGGGATATCCGCACTACAATTCCTTATTTCTTATCCTCTGTCGAAAGTGATGGCTTGAAGGGAAGCGCGTGCTAGTCTCATTAAAATAGTGTAGAGGCGGGAATAAAAAAATACTATTCTTAATTTCAGGTTTACAGAATAGGTTATACTTGCTACACAGCATAAAATTTATGTTGTTATTATTATTTACATACTTACTGACGTAAGGTACAAAACATTAGGAATCATAGTGCGGATATCACATAGGCCTATATGAAAGAAGGGATATCGGGGAAAATAGATAGATATTAGGTGAGGAAAAGGAATGTGGGAAAATACTAAGCAAAATAATACGAAGAGAAACAATGTAAGACTATTTAAACTGAAAGGAATAGGCCGAACTATATTACGAAAGAAAAAACAAACTGCGTCTATGAGTCAGAAGGGATCGTTTTTCCGCCAGGCCGCTACAGGCTGTTCTTTCACCTCCCCATAAGTTTTCACAAATATCGGGTTTTATTAATTCCATGTTTTTGTTAAATTCTGGTATTCAAAGAAAGTTTATAATAACATGTTTAACTTATGCTGAGTGTAATTTATCCCAATTTGTGTTAAAATATATGAAAAATTACAAAATTACAAAGCGTGCATCCGAAAACAAGCTGCTGTCGTTGACTTCGGCGGATTGTGTTATTAAATTTAGACTTACCAAGACGATTCTTTATAATATATTTTTTGGGCTCAAGCCATGTCGTCCTGATGGAAGTTCCTATAGGGTAGCTTCCTTGGGTATATTACAACTATGGCAATATTCCCAGAGAATTTACCTGAAGGTACCCAGAATTCTAACTCCTGGAGCGAATATCCCTGATAAAAGAACCAGGGATATCGCAAAATATCAGAGGACGTATTCTTGACACGCCACATGGCAATCTGCACCCCGAACAGAGATAACACTTCAAAGGGGTCAATTGGCAAGAAAACGAAAACGAGAAAGAAAAAGGAGAGCCGCTTGCAAGGCTCTCTCTTCTCCCGTTTCGTAAGCGTGCATTGCGCCGCTCCCGGCGCCATCTGTATTCTTTTTTGCGTAGCTTAACAACTCGGTGTTTTTTCCTGTGTCTCTCGCAAATTCTTGGATTTAATCAAGTTATTATGCTTTCTCCAACTTCGTCTGCCTCTGATAAGTTGAGTATTATTTCTTTTATGTATAAATGTAGGCTCTTGGTAATTTTTAAAGTGATTAATAGTAATAATCTTTGTTACAAGAGCTGTTGCCTACCAGAGGCGTCCTGGACGCTGTCGCTCGCTAGGTATGAGTTTTAGTTGGCCAGAGCGATGTTCCCGGCTGTTTTGCTTTGATAAATTTAGCTGTTTAGCGTTACATAGGATTTCTTTATATGATGCTTTTAGTATTGTTTGTCTTGGCGAAGTATTCGCCGATTCTGGCCTACGCTAGGCCGTGTAGCCTAGTCGTTTGGCCCTAGTACTTTCCTGCATGATATTTGGATTTCCGGGTGTTTTTAAAAATTTTTATTTTAGCTTTAGGCAGTTTTATACATTTAAGATTATTTTGATTTCCTCCAAGATAGTATACGAGTGAGTTTCGGTGATTTAGGTAATCGATTCTCTTGGTGCCTAGGCTAAGTTGCCTATGGGGCCTTAGTATACTTTCTCATACTCCCCGGTTGCTCTCTTTTCTTCGGAGAAGGTGTGCAATCCCTTTCCCTCTGTTTAAGCCTTAGGCTTAACCCTAGTGGTTTATCTGAATTAACTTTCGATACAACTATATTAGGGTGTTACTGTTCCTTCCTGTTCCAGTAAGTCTGGCTTCAGAGAGGGGGCAGAACATCAGAGTTTTTAGTCTGAGTCTGTCTATGTCTGGCTTGGGGTTGAGACTCCCTCGCTAGACTGACACAGACATAGGAGGCTTAGCCTCCTTTGGTCACTTTCGAAGGTTTCTGTACAAGATGATTCCTTCTTCTTGTGATCTAGCAGACTAGTCCTTTGTTGCTGTTCTTGGTGGCGAGGATGAGATCCTTTCCCTGGGAATAGCAACACCTTCCTTGCTTTGGTTCTGTGGGGGTTGGCAAGTATTGCTGGCCTCCCTACTCGGATCTCCCTTAGGCTAAGATGAGTTTTCTTGGCTGTGGGTGATTCATTACTAAAGCAAGGTTGGTAGGACCCTCTTCGTCCCTTCCCCCTCTTTTCTCTGTAATGGCCTAGCCGTTACATTACTGTCCGGCATTCTACATCTGTACCTAGCATAGGTTAGGATATGGAGTTGACTCAGTCCCTTGCCGGCAGGCAGAGTGTGCCAGCCGGCAAAGGTCTTCTGCTTTGAGTGCTGCCCGGACCTCCCTTGGTCCCTCATCCATGTTTGTCTGTAGAGCCAGACGGCAGTGGTCAGGAAGCCTGAATTAGATTCTCCCCTTCCTTATGTGCACTCTTTCGGATTGCCGGGCTTTGAGGTAGTACAGTCTCTTATCCCGGCATCCATTCTGTTTTCTTCTAGTGTTGTACCCTAGCCGGCTGCCGGCCTAAGTGGCCGGCATCCGGGCAGTCGGAGTTCTCTGGTTCTTTTGCTGCCGGCCGGCATCGGTTGTATACCTTTGCCGGCCAGCTATTATCACGCCATTGTCTGCCGGCCGCTATGAGTGGTGGCCGGCAGCCGGGTGGTACCTTGTGTAGCTGCCGGCCGGCACATACATTTGAACCAGCGTTCTGCTGCCTTATAGCTCTTAAGTAGTATACTTTAGAGCTAGTTATGGTGATTGCCGGCCGGCACATTACCTTCTATACTGTACCAGTATTCTTCAGTATAGCATATACTGTAGGGAGAAAACTATAGTATAGTATTGTTACAACACTTTGTTTTCTAACATTTTTGTGTTGTCTTGCACAGCCCTTTGGTGTTGCCTTACAGATAAAGAAAGTGAGTTCTTTCTTGTCTACTATCCAGTATTTTAAAATCATCCCTTAGGTGTGAGCTACACCTGTTTCCTCTGGAAATTTTTCATTGGTTGCTCTAGGACAGATTAACCATACGATTTTATTATCTGGAAGGTTGCAACAATTGACTGTGCGGGAAACACAAGTGTGTGTCTTTCCTTTCTGTTTTGTTATGCTAAACTGTGCATATCCAGTGATACGTAGTTCACTTGATACTCCTGGAAATTTCTTCTCTTTACAGGAGGACCATCCGAAGTGCGGAAGTATTTTCTGCAACGTCCGCAGCAAGAACTTCTGTGGACATGAGTTATGTAGGAGGCACGCAGCATGCGCTGTCTCCAAGGGTGATCTCCAGTATTGGGACCCTCGGGTATGTACCGTGTGCACTAACCTGGTTGCTGAGGCTTTTGATTCCCCTAGGACGGCGGAGTCAAGGGATATAGCAAGGGAGAAGCTTCGTACCTGGGTAAGGGGTTTCCAGAAGAACACCTCTGGACCTTATCTTCCAAGTGAGAAGATGAGGGCTTGCCTTTTCCCCAGGGCATCAGCTGATGCAGTGATTCCCCAGCCTCAAGAGGAGATCCCCCTAGTTCAGATCCCGGTGGATGCTGAAGTCGCGGGCGCTTTGCAGGACATCCAGTTGGACGACAGGATGTCGGACGTGTCCGAGCGTCTGGAGGAGGACCTCCTGGCAGAAGGCCAGGATGAAGATCAGGCTCCAGACATTGTAGAGGAAGAGGTCGACGAGGTGTCGGCTGCTCCGGTTCAGGCCCCTGAACCTATTCCCTCAACATCGTCTGCTCTCCCAGTAGAGCTGGGACAGGCCCTCTCCTCCATCGTTGGAATGATCCAACAGATGCAGAAGGAGAATAATGAGAAGGCGGCTGCAATGGAACTACAGATGCAGAAGCTTGCAGCATCACGTGGGCCCCAGAAGAGGCTCAACGTGAAAGACCTTCCCTTGTGCTCAGATGCTAACCCGTGGAGATATGCTGAGCACATGCCGATGACGGTCGGAAAGATCGTCATGTCGGATAAGTTGGGCTCAGTTCCCCTAGAGGAGGTGGAATTCTGGCCCAGCAAAGGGTCGTATCCGGACTGCTATGTTCGGTTGAGGAAAGAACCAGCTTCAAAGGAGGAGACAGAGCCGAAGGAGGTCATAGTGATGGACCATGCTAAGGCTCAAGCTTTGCTTTCATAAAAGAGAGGGGCTTCACGAACTCAAAGGTGGCTGCATTGAGTAAGAAGCACCCTTCCTTTGTGTCCTCTCCTGCTAGAGCCTTCCCCTTTTTGCAGAAAGGGTTTGCGGCTGTGTTAAAATCGGTCGAGGCTGGCAAGCCATGCCCCTCCTTGGAGGAGTGTAAACCCCTGTCGCTGGCCCTACCTATGGACCACAAGGACTGGAAGGACATCCATCTTACCTTCTCAGTCGGGAAGTTGGAGGCTGATATTGCCGGACGTCAGTTCGGTGAGAACCTCCCTAAGCTGTCTGACTTTCTTTTGCGGAGGGAGCTCGAGACGAAAGAAAGACTGGCTGCCTCAATGTCTCTTCAGACCACTCTTGAGACGATGGCAAGTGACCCCAAGGTCCATGAGATGTTCATGGTAGTGGCCAAGACTCATCTGGCCACAGTGACGAAGGACCTTTACAGCTTCGTCAAGGCGAGGAGAGCTTGTAGGGAGTTCGTGTTCGCCTCGGCTGCGGTGAGGCACGAGCCAAGGAAACTAATCTCCTCCAACATTTGGGGCAAAGACCTTTTCCCTAGCGAATCGGTCAAGGAGGTTGTTGATAAGGCCGCCACGGAGAATAGAAACCTCCTCCAGAAGTGGCGCCTGTCTATCAAGAAAAAGTCTTCCCCGGATGAGGGTCCCCAACCAAAGAGGAAGACTTAGAGGACTAGACTACCCTCTCGGCCAGCCAAGCCATTTAGACAGCAACAGCAACAGCAATTGCCTATGCCTTCAGTGCCCCAGATGGTGGCACAAACCCCGACCACATTCCAGTGGGTACCCCAAGCCGTGTCGACACAGACCCGGCATTCAACCCAACATTCGAAGGGCAGTCTACTTACTTTCGAGCAAAGCCTAGAGGAGCAGCCAGAGGCTCGTCTAGGCGCCCCTCAAGGGGAAGGGGATTCAGGGGTGGTCGCGGTCAGGGAGGCAAGTCCTCAGGACAGCAGTCAAAGTGAAATGATACCGGTAGGAGGGAGACTTCAGTATTTTCGGGATCGGTGGACCTTCGATCCCTGGGCCCACAGCCTACTCAAGAATGGACTGGGCTGGAGCTGGTACAGCACTCCATCCCCGTGCCCTCGATTTTTCCAACACTCCACCCCTGTTCTGGAGGAGTACATCCAAGAACTGTTGGAGAAAAAAGTGATCCGAAGGGTAAAGTCCATCAAATTCCAAGGGAGGCTGTTTTGTGTTCCCAAGAAGAACTTGGAAAAACTCAGAGTCATTCTGGACTTGTCGCCACTCAACAAGTTCATAGTGAACTGCAAGTTCAAGATGCTAACACTGCAACACATAAGGACCTTACTGCCCAAGAGGGCATTTACCGTCTCCATAGATTTGTCAGACGCCTATTGGCACGTTCCAGTCAATCGCCGACTCTCCCCCTACCTAGGGTTCAAGCTACAACGAAGACTATACGCCTTCAGAGCCATGCCATTCGGGCTAAATATAGCCCCAAGGATCTTCACGAAGCTTGCGAGCGTAGCTCTCAAACAATTACGCCTAAAGGGAATTCAGGTGGTAGCCTACCTGGACGACTGGCTGGTGTGGGCAGCATCCAAGATAGAATGCTTGCAAGCTTCCCTGCAGGTGATCCAGTTCCTAGAGTATCTAGGCTTCAAGATCAACAGAAAAAGTCTCGACTTTCTCCATCTCAAAAGTTCCAGTGGTTGGGAATCCACTGGGACCTAGTGTCACACCAATTCTCCATCCCGTCGAAGAAGAGGAAGGAGATAGCTGGTTCTGTCAAGAGACTTCTGGATTCCGAAAGGATATCAAGACGCGAACAGGAGAGAGTGTTGGGTTCTCTCCAGTTTGCTTCGGTAACAGACCCGGTGCTAAGAGCACAGCTAAAGGATGCAACCGGAGTTTGGAGAAGTTATGCATCAAACGCGCGAAGAGATCTGAGAAGACCAGTTCCGCTTCGTCTGCGTACTCTGCTCAGGCCTTGGTCCCAAGCCAGACAACTAAAGAAGTCGGTACTTCTTCAGCCACCTCCCCCCTCGTTGGGTATTCACACAGACGCCTCGAAGGAAGGGTGGGGAGGTCATTCTCATCGGAAGAAGGCTCAAGGGACTTGGTCCAATCTATTCAAGACATTTCACATAAACTTTCTGGAAGCTATGGCAGTGCTCCTTACCTTGAAGAAAGTCTCCCCGCGTCGCTCGATCCACATAAGGTTAGTGCTGGACAGCGAGGTGATTGTGAGATGCTTGAATCGACAAGGATCAAGGTCACCACCTCTCAACCAGGTGATGTTGGCCATCTTTCGACTGGCCGGAAAAGAAGAAGTGGTACCTGTCGGCAGTTCACCTTCAAGGAGTCCGTAATGTGACAGCGGACGCTCTATCCAGGTTCACACCGATAGAGTCGGACTGGTCCCTAGACGCAGGATCGTTCTCCTTCATCTTGAGTCAAGTCCCAGAACTGCAGATAGACCTCTTTGCGACGAAAGACAACAAGAAGTTGCCCCTGTACGTGTCCCCGTACGAAGACCCCTTGGCGGAAGCAGTGGACGCGATGTCCCTCAACTGGAACAGATGGTCCAGGATTTATCTGTTCCCTCCTCACAACCTTCTGTTGAGGGTCCTCAACAAGCTGAGATCCTTCAAGGGAGTAGCAGCAATAGTGGCCCACAAGTGGCCGAACAGCGTGTGGTTCCCTCTGGCATTGGAACTACGGCTGAAGCTTCTACCGCTACCAGATCCAGTTCTGACCCAGCGAGTCCAGAAGGCGACTGTCTGCGCTTCATTACAGAAAACCCGGACCCTGCAGCTCATGATTTTCTCTCCCTAGCGGTGAGAAAGCGTTTCGGGATTTCGAAAGACAGCATAGACTTCCTAGAGGAATATAAGTGCAAATCTACTAGAAGGCAATATGAGTCTTCTTGGAGAAAATAGGTGGCCTTTGTCAAGGCGAAGAATCCGCAGGAGATCTCGACAGACTTCTGCTTATCTTTCTTCATCCACTTCCATGGTCAAGGGTTGGCAGCTAACACGATTTCTACGTGTAAGTCTGCTTTGACAAGACCCATTCTATATGCCTTCCAGGTCGACCTTGCTAACGAGATCTTTAATAAAGTTCCGAAAGCCTGTGCTAGGCTCAGACCTTCAGCACCTCCAAAGCCCATTTCATGGTCTTTAGATAAAGTTCTTCATTTCGCTTCACTGTTGAACAGTGAGGAGTGTGCGTTAAAGGATTTGACCCAAAAAGTTATTCTCCTATTTGCACTCGCATCCGGGGCCAGGGTTAGTGAGATCGTAGCCCTCTCGAGAGAGGAAGGTCGTGTTCAGTTCCTGGATGGGGGAGAGCTGAACCTGTTTCCGGATCCTACGTTTCTCGCCAAGAATGAGTTACCCACCAACAGGTGGGGTCCCTGGAGAATCTGCCCTCTGAAAGAAGATGCATCTCTATGACCAGTAGAATGCCTAAAGGTCTATCTTCGTAGAACTTCAGACTTCAAGGGTGGTCAACTATTCAGTACACCCGCAGGTCACGATCCGAGGAAAGTTGCCTCATCCTTAAATTTCTTTAATTGTATGGATTTTGAACAACTTCGTTCATACACTGGCTGGAAGTCTTCCAGAGTGTTCTTTCGTCACTATGCGAAGCAAGTGGAGCAACTAAAGAGGTCTGTGGTAGCAGTGGGTTGCGTCGTTAACCCTGCTGTTTAACTCTGCGAGGAACAGTGGATTTAATTGGGACGATTAATTCTAGGGTGAGTGTGTAGTTACATACTGTGCTACAAACTAAGTGTGAGGGCACCGGGTTGCCCACGTTGACTGTTCCACTTTCAAAGGTGAACCTAGCATAAGTGCAGACATGTGTGCCGAGCGTTTCTAATGCTAATGTGACTGCTTAGTAATACAGACTTTTACAACTTTGATACCTCGGTATGTTAAAAGTGGCGCTAATGTCTTTCTTTCAGATAAACAAGTTTCTGTTTACTATCATGCTTATGCTAAAATTTTTGGTTATCCTCCTCTTATATATATATATATATATATATATATATATATATATATATAATTGTTGTTAACCTGTTTATTTATTGTCTGTCAATAAACTTGTTCTTGTGAACCTTGCGTCTCCTTCACCTGTGTCAATTTATTGATAATAATTGAGCATTCTTTCTATGTATATTTATCTGGGATAATTCTAATAGATTGTTCCTTTATGCAAGCTAATTTTGCATTGGTTTATGCTTCCCCTTAGCGGGAGGACTCCATGCCCAAAGGGGACAGTGGCGGATATGCAAGTTTCCTCCTACTCGGATATAAACCTATGTCCAATACAGTATTAAACGGAGAACTGGTCGATATTTCATATTGACGCAGTGATTCTTTACAAACTATGCTTTACATAATATAGGGTGAGACCACTATATTGGCTTGCCTGTTATTCATACATAGGTATATGTACTCTTCGAGACTTTTCCAGAGTCTAGTAGGACTCTTCCCTGTAGGGGGCAGGAAGCACTAACATGGTTTATGGTTAGTTGATAAGATGTATAACGGTAACATCTTAGGTCTCTAGGTCTAGTCGACCGGGGAAATACCTCCGGGGAGTACGGCACGTTTTGAGAATCGACAGATACAGTAATGCTCTGGTATACTTCCATCAGGACGACATGGCTTGAGCCCAAAAAACGGATTTTGAGCGAAGCGAAAAATCTATTTTTGGGTGAGATGGCCATGTCGTCCTGATGGACCCGCCCTTCCCTTTCTATGAAAGGGCTGTAGGACCCCTCCCTACATACAGTATCTGTAGCACCTCGTGTATCGCTACAAGGAATACAGATGGCGCCGGTAGCGGCGCAATGCTCGCTTACGAAACGGGAGAAGAGAGAGCCTTGCAAGCGGCTCTCCTTTTTCTTTCTCGTTTTCGTTTTCTTGCCAATTGACTCCTTCGAAGTATTATCTCTGTTCGGGGTGCAGATTGCCATGTGGCGTGTCAAGAATACGTCCTCTGATATTTCGCGATATCCCTGGTTCTTTTATTAGGGATATTCGCTCCAGGAGTTAGAATTCTGGGTACCATAAGGTAAATTCTCTGGGAATATCGCCGTAGTTGTAATATACCCAAGGAAGCTACCCTATAGGAACTTCCATCAGGACGACATGGCCATCTCACCCAAAAATAGATTTTTCGCTTCGCTCAAATTCCGCTTTTTCTTTAACATTGTTTATTGACAAAACATATATCTGATGGAGAAATATAGGTTAATAAATAAGTTTCGATCCACATTACTTGGTAATCATTCGAGAATAATGAAGGTGTTCGGACAAAAATACTTCCGACCAATCAGGTATCAGGAACCTTTCCGAGCTAAAAAGGCACCCCTGTGAGTCAGTGCAAATATGCACCGCTATAAAAAATAGACTATAGTGGCCCCCCTTTCGAAAAGGCTCCACATCCCTGAACTAAACCTTCCATTATCCTAATCGAGCATCTGTAATTGTAAAGTTTGAGAAGTTTCATTTCATAGAGCAATATAAGTAATGGGAGATACACTTTTAAGTAAAGGATTAAAGGCATATTTACAAAAGGTAAAAGCCTGTAAAACTCTTTGAAAGTAGTTACAAATTTCTTTTTGAGATTAAAAAAAAAAAAACAACAATAATAATAATAATAATAATAATAATAATAATAATAATAATAATAATAATAATCATCATCATCATCATCATTATGATTATGATCATGATAATGATTATTATTATTATTATTACTATTATTATTACTAGCCAAGCTGGAAGCTATATGCCCATGGGCTCCAACAGGGAAAAATAGCCCAGTGAGGAAAGAAAATAAAAACAAATAAAAATAAATAAGTAATGAATAAATAATATAAAATATTCTAAGATTGGCAACAACGTTGAAATAGAATTGTCATATATAAACTATGAAGACAAACTTATGTCAGCCTGTTCAACATAAAAACATTCGATGCAAGTTTGAACTTCTGAGGTTCCACCGATTCAACAGACTGATTAAGAAGATCATTCCACAATCTGGTAAAAGCTGGAATAAAACTTCTAGAATACTGTGTAGTATTGAGCCTTATGTTAGAGAAGGCATAAAATGCTTGAAGTTTTAAAGGCCGCCATGAATGGCAGAGGCAAGGGATAGTGACATTGCCCTATCAAACAGGACAATACTTTAAGGACTGATCATATATACTCATGATCAGCACTCAAGCCCCCTCTCCATCCAAGCTAAGACCAAGGCGGACCAGGCAATGGCTGCTGATGATTCACCAGATAAACCTATCATCATCACCATCATCTCCTATCACGCCTATTGACAAAAAGGGCCTCGGTTAGATTTCGTCAGTCGTCTCTATCTTGAGCTTTTAATTCAATACTTCTCCTTTCATCATCTCATACTTCGCACTTCATAGGCCTCAGCCATGTAGGTCTGGGTCTTCCAACTCTTCTAGTGCCTCGTGGAGCCCAGCTGAACGTTTGGTGAACTGATCTTTCTTAAGCAGTGCGAAGAGCATGGCCAAACAATCGCCATCCACCCCTCATCATGATCTCATTCACATATGGCACTCGAGTAATCTCTCTTATTGTTTCATTTCTAATCCCCTTAAACCCCAATCTTTAGCTAACAAGGATGGTGAGGTTGCAGCAACCAAAGAACTAACGAGTTTGAGCGGCACTTGAACCCCTGTCTGACGTTCACCAATCAGGGAAATTACCACATCGGCCACCAAACCCGATAACCGTTACAATTAACTGATAAGAGCGAATAACCTTCATAAACAACAACATTCTAAAAACTTCAGAAATAATTAAGTTAAAGCGATCAAAATAATAAACGTAACATGATATAAGGGTTGACACACTGAACATTTTTACATTGATTTTTTCGAATTTGTGTTTTATTTTCTATCTTTCATCGACCATAAATTTTGAAAATTAATCAGGCCATCAATTTATCTTTTAACCAAACTTCAAAATCAAATAGATACCTACACTCGTGAAAAGCATTATCTTTAAAATCATATAATGTAAAACCCGGCAGACTATATCACGTTGATTTCAACATATGTTGCAAATATGTTTTACCAGCGTATGCAAATAAATATTTTCAATAATTCACTTAAAATATATTATGCTGCGTTTGCATAGTTCCATGATCAATTAAAATCCGTCCAGCTTGTAAATACATATTGTTAATTTCCGACGGCATTTCCTATTGTGTAAATATACAATTGAAATTAAATTTCGAGTTACGCTCAAACTTGTTAGTTACTTTGGTCGCTGCAACTAAAGAATGGAGGGTCGGGGTGGGGGTGGGGGTTCTATAGGTCTATCTACTGATTCATTGGCAGCCATTGACTGGCCCTCCTTGGTCATAGCTTGGGTGGAGAGGGGGCTTGGACGCTGATCGTATACAGTATATGGTCAGTCTCGCGGGTATGTCCTTGCTTGATTGGGTAATGGCACTGTCCCTTGTCTCTGCCATCCATGAATGACCTTTAAACCTTTAAACTTCATAAATTCAAACTTACATCGAATGTTTCTATGACACGAATCTCTTCATCCTTTATGTGATATCCATTTAAACGTTGGTACTGATCGCAAACTAATTCATATTAATTATTCATAACTGCTCATATATTCTATTTCCTTAATTCCTTTCCTCACTCGACTACTTTTCCCTATTGGAGCCTTTGGGGTTATAGCATCCTTCTTTTCCAACTAAGGTTGTAGCTAGGCTAATAATAATAAATAAATAAAAGTTAAAAGTTAATAAATAATAATAATAATAATAATAATAATAATAATAATAATAATAATAATAATAATAATAATAATAATAACAACTGAAAATTAAATATTCAACCCTCTGCTGTCAAACGTCCAACTGCAGTCAGGGTCTTAATCCTCCCGGTGTTAAATTTCGCAATGATTCCAATCAATCAATAATATACAGAACTGGTTCCCTTGTGAGAGTAATTCAGAAAAAAATTAGAAGGATCAACTGATTTATTAGTCTATCATAACACGCTCTTCCTCTCCTCTTGTCAGCCTTGACTAAATACAAAATTACTTTTGAATACGGTTCAGTATTCACTAATCAAATGGATTCATATATTTCTTTCAGCTTAAAAGGGTGACGAATAACTACTGACAAAAAGATAACTGTTTATTTGTGTGAGTGATAATCATAGTCAGGCTCTTTCCCTCCTCTTTCCAGCCTTGACTGCATACAAAATTACTTTTAAATACGATTCAATATTCACTAATCATATGGATAGTTGTTTATTTGTGTGATAATAATGTACAAAAAACAATGAAGATGAAAAGCAGAGACGATAAAAAGACAGCCAAATGCTAAAGTGACATTGTCTTTTAAAAAGTGATCAATTAACTAGCGCTTTCTGAGTGGGGATACATCAAGGTGGTAAAAGGGTTCATGTATAGATATATCAGCCAAGATGTACTAGACAGGGCCACAATACTGGGTTGGTTTGTTCTGTGATCAAACTAAGGTCTCCTACCATTGCTAATTTGCAGTGGCCAGCAAGGTGATGAAAATTGCCAAACCCCATATATGAATAGGGATATATCTGAGGTCTTTATCCTGCATTGGACTAGAAACAGCTGCATTTGTTTTTGAAAAGTTACCCAAACGATAGAAAAAAAGTTTAATCAAACCTTAAAAGGGAAAAAGGAGGGGAAAAAGAATCTATACACCAATTTCAAAAGCTTCATAGAAGATAAAGTTAGCGAAACATACCCAAATCCAAAGCAGCTTATAGTGAAGCTCAGTAAACAATAACAGACACACGCCAAAATAATTTTCAAACAGTGATAACGTCACCTAACCTTTAGAAACAGTAAACTTAATCAAACCTTACATGGTATAAAATAGACAAAATCTATACATCAAAATCACCCGAGCGAAACATTACAAAACCCTAAAAACAAAAAAGGCCACAAAACCTTCTAGTCAGCAATGACAGAAACAGGGCAAAATCATTTATTCCAATCCATTCTGCAGAGAAGATTACAGACTCTGAGAGACCAAATGCAATTTAGAGAACATTGTATAAACACGTATTTGAAACGGTCCCAATTACCCACCATTCAGACACACTACTTTTTATGGAATGGAGGACAGAGAGAGAGAAAGGGGAGGAGGCTGTGTGAGTTTGTGTATGTGTGATGCTGTACAGCCGTGTTCTTCCATAAAAAAAAAAGTTGGGATGAAATAGTCTTAGTTTGCAGATAATTGGAAGTGCAGAGGGACGCGAAAGAAAAAGAATTTCGATGGTTTTACTTTTGATTGATTACCGACCATTGAAAAATCCGAGAAACTCAGAGTCAAGAATTGAATGGCAAAAAAAAAAATCGAGGAACAAAAAATATTACATAGGATATATATACGTATATATAACACACACACACACACTATATATATATATATATATATATATATATATATATATATATATATATATATATATATATATATATATATATATATATATATATATATATATATATATATACACAATACCAAGGCACTTCCCCCAATTTTGGGGGATAGCCGACATCAACAAATGAAACAAAACAGAAAAGGGGACCTCTACTCTCTACGTTCCTCCCAGCCTGACAAGGGACTCAACCGAGTTCAGCTGGTACTGCTAGGGTACCACAGCCCACCCTCCCCCGTTATCCACCACAGATGAAGCTTCATAATGCTGAATCCCCTACTGCTGCTACCTCCACGGTCATCCAAGGCACCGGAGAAGCAGCAGGGCTTACCGGAACTGGGTCACAATCGCTTGCCATTCATTCCTATTTCATGCACGCTCTCTTGCCTCTCTCATATCTATCCTCCGATCACCCAGAGCTTTCTTCACTCCATCCATCCACCCAAACCTTGGCCTTCCTCTTGTACTTCTCCCATCAACTCTTGCATTCATCACCTTCTATAGCAGACAGCCATTTTCCATTCTCTCAACATGGCCAAACCACCTCAACACATTCATATCCACTCTAGCTGCTAACTCATTTCTTACACCCGTTCTCACTGTCACCACTTCGTTCCTAACCCTATCTACTCGAGATACACAAGCCATACTCCTTAGACATTTCATCTCAAACACATTCAATTTCTGTCTCTCCGTCACTTTCATTCCCCACAACTCCGATCCATACATCATGGTTGGTACAATCACTTTCCCATACAGAACTCTCTTTACATTCATGCCCAACCCTCTATTTTTTACTACTCCCTTAACTGCCCCCAACACTTTACAACCTTCATTCACTTTCTGACGTACATCTGCTTCCACTCCACCATTTGCTGCAACAACAGACCTCAAGTACTTAAACTGATCCACCTCCTCAAGTAACTCTCCATTCAACATGACATTCAACCTTGCACCGCCTTCCCTTCTCGTACATCTCATAACCTTACTCTTACCCACATTAACTCTCAACTTTCTTCTCTCACACACCCTTCCAAATTCTGTAACTAGTCGGTCAAGCTTTTCTTCCGTGTTTGCAACCAGTACAGTATCATCCGCAAACAACAACTGATTTACCTCCCATTCATGGTCATTCTCGTCTACCAGTTTTAATCCTCGTCCAAGCACTTGAGCATTCACCTCTCTCACCACTCCATCAACATACAAATTAAACAACCACATCGACATCACACATCCCTGTCTCAGCCCCACTCTCACCGGAAACCAATCACTCACTTCATTTCCTATTCTAACACATGCTTTACTACCTTTGTAGAAACTTTTCACTGCTTGCAACAACCGTCCACCAACTCCATATAACCTCATCACATTCCACATTGCTTCCCTATCAACTCTATCATACGCTTTCTACAGATCCATAAACGCAACATACGCCTCCTTACCTTTTGCTAAATATTTCTTGCATATCTGCCTAACTGTAGAAATCTGATTCATACAACCCCTACCTCTTCTAAAACCACCCTGTACTTCTAAGATTGCATTCTCTGTTTTATCCTTAATCTTATTAATCATTACTCTACCATACACTTTTCCAACTACACTCAACAAACTAATACCTCTTGAATTACAACACTTATGTACATCTCCCTTACCCTTATATAGTGGTACAATACATGCACAAACCCAATCTACTGGTACCATTGACAACACAAAAGACATATTAAACAATCTCACCAACCATTCAAGTACAGTCACACCCCATTCC
>NC_090749.1:76060392-76065392 GCF_036898095.1 Palaemon carinicauda
TTAGCACAGTAACAGTGTCGACGAATATGTTCGTCACTTACATAAATCTGGGTAAGATTCAATGCCTGTATTTTTCTTCATATACACTGAGCAAGGTGGAAAAAACAACTGCTTATTTGCGTTCCTACAAAAACTCTTGAAAATGCATTTTGGAAAGCCTTTTCAAAATCACATAGCATAGTGGCTGGCGTCAGATCCGGGTATAGATTCAAAATAGTTCTTAATGCCTTTTCATATGAATCCTCTGTCTTATTTTGCAATAGTATATATATCACTGGAAAAACACATCCTTCACAAAGCATATGAATGACATAAAGTTGGTGGAAAAGGCGCGGAGTTACCTTAAATGTACCATCTGCAAGCCAGTTTTTGTATTCTTTGAGGAGTTCAAATTTTTTTCTAGTCGAAAAGATAAACATTCTATTGGTATCTTCAACTCCAGAATCGTACAATAAAAAAAGGTTTTCCACTGTATGTTACACGCAAATGTTCAGGTAATACAATATCACTGACACCATTAGGTGCTGGAATTGGCTCACCATCTCTTTTTCGTCGGCGCTGAACAGTCCGTTGTAATGAAGTATACCTAAGGAGTAAAACCGTAGCTTCATCTGGCAAAGAGACTTGAGTTTCTTGAATTATTCTTCTTGGGATATCATTAGATGCACTGGCTCGTTCACGTAGGTCAGAAACCATCTTCTTCATTGCTGATATTGCTGGCTGAGGCCTTTACATCTTCCCACAAGTTTCCGTTGACATGGATTCGACCTTTGCATCTGTCTTGTGTACAACGCCAAGACTCTTTTCCATTCTGAAGTTTTCTATCCAAACGATAGCAAAATCCATTTAATAGAATATGCTCGCGTCCTTTCTCCGATAAAATCCGCTCCATAAGGCTGGTTTTTCAGTTTTAACTAAGCAAATGTTTATAAACAACTGTATTCCAGAAAAGGGAATATACTGTATACCGTCCTAAGCTTTTACTATAACTTTCTTTATTTATTCAGTGGTTGTTATTGTTGACAACCATGAATTACAACAGTAATAATAATAATAATAATAATAATAATAATAATAATAATAATAATAATAATAATAATAATAATCTTTATATGCTAATAATAAGATAAGGGTGAATGTGTGTGCATTTTTGCACTGAATTGTCCTTGTGCTGATTTATCGTTGTGCTAAATTGTCATGCGCTGAATTGATTCTAAGCTGAATTGTCATTCGCTGAATTGGCAGCGCTGAACTGCGCAGACAATTCAGCGCTGCCAATTCAGCAAATGACAATTCAGCTTAGAATCAATTCAGCGCATGACAATTCAACACTAGGACAAATCAGCACAAGGAAAATTCGGCGCCAAAAGGCACACACGGTTCAGTGAATGACAATTCAGCATAAGAACAATTCAGCACAATAACAGTGTCGACGAATATGTTCGTCACTTACATAAATCTGGGTAAGATTCAATGCCTGTATTTTTCTTCATATACACTGAGCAAGGTGGAAAAAACAACTGCTTATTTGCGTTCCTACAAAAACTCTTGAAAATGCATTTTGGAAAGCCTTTTCAAAATCACATAGCATAGTGGCTGGCGTCAGATCCGGGTATAGATTCAAAATAGTTCTTAATGCCTTTTCATATGAATCCTCTGTCTTATTTTGCAATAGTATATATATCACTGGAAAAACACATCCTTCACAAAGCATATGAATGACATAAAGTTGGTGGAAAAGGCGCGGAGCTACCTTAAATGTACCATCTGCAAGCCAGTTTTTGTATTCTTTGAGGAGTTCAAATTTTTTTCTAGTCGAAAAGATAAACATTCTATTGGTATCTTCAACTCCAGAATCGTACAATAAAAAAAGGTTTTCCACTGTATGTTACACGCAAATGTTCAGGTAATACAATATCACTGACACCATTAGGTGCTGGAATTGGCTCACCATCTCTTTTTCGTCGGCGCTGAACAGTCCGTTGTAATGAAGTATACCTAAGGAGTAAAATGGTAGCTTCATCTGGCAAAGAGACTTGAGTTTCTTGAATTATTCTTCTTGGGATATCATTAGATGCACTGGCTCGTTCACGTAGGTCAGAAACCATCTTCTTCATTGCTGATATTGCTGGCTGAGGCCTTTACATCTTCCCACAAGTTTCCGTTGACATGGATTCGACCTTTGCATCTGTCTTGTGTACAACGCCAAGACTCTTTTCCATTCCGAAGTTTTCTATCCAAACGATAGCAAAATCCATTTAATAGAATATGCTCGCGTCCTTTCTCCGATAAAATCCGCTCCATAAGGCTGGTTTTTCAGTTTTAACTAAGCAAATGTTTATAAACAACTGTATTCCAGAAAAGGGAATATACTGTATACCGTCCTAAGCTTTTACTATAACTTTCTTTATTTATTCAGTGGTTGTTATTGTTGAAAACCATGAATTACAACAGTAATAATAATAATAATAATAATAATAATAATAATAATAATAAAAATAATAATCTTTATATGCTAATAATAAGATAAGGGTGAATGTGTGTGCATTTTTGCACTGAATTGTCCTTGTGCTGATTTATCGTTGTGCTAAATTGTCATGCGCTGAATTGATTCTAAGCTGAATTGTCATTTGCTGAATTGGCAGCGCTGAACTGCGCAGACAATTCAGCGCTGCCAATTCAGCGAATGACAATTCAGCTTAGAATCAATTCAGCGCATGACAATTCAACACTAGGACAAATCAGCACAAGGAAAATTCGGCGCCAAAAGGCACACACGGTTCAGTGAATGACAATTCAGCATAAGAACAATTCAGCACAATAACAGTGTCGACGAATATGTTCGTCACTTACATAAATCTGGGTAAGATTCAATGCCTGTATTTTTCTTCATATACACTGAGCAAGGTGGAAAAAACAACTGCTTATTTGCGTTCCTACAAAAACTCTTGAAAATGCATTTTGGAAAGCCTTTTCAAAATCACATAGCATAGTGGCTGGCGTCAGATCCGTGTATAGATTCAAAATAGTTCTTAATGCCTTTTCATATGAATCCTCTGTCTTATTTTGCAATAGTATATATATCACTGGAAAAACACATCCTTCACAAAGCATATGAATGACATAAAGTTGGTGGAAAAGGCGCGGAGCTACCTTAAATGTACCATCTGCAAGCCAGTTTTTGTATTCTTTGAGGAGTTCAAATTTTTTTCCAGTCGAAAAGATAAACATTCTATTGGTATCTTCAACTCCAGAATCGTACAATAAAAAAAGGTTTTCCACTGTATGTTACACGCAAATGTTCAGGTAATACAATATCACTGACACCATTAGGTGCTGGAATTGGCTCACCATCTCTTTTTCGTCGGCGCTGAACAGTCCGTTGTAATGAAGTATACCTAAGGAGTAAAACCGTAGCTTCATCTGGCAAAGAGACTTGAGTTTCTTGAATTATTCTTCTTGAGATATCATTAGATGCACTGGCTCGTTCACGTAGGTCAGAAACCATCTTCTTCATTGCTGATATTGCTGGCTGAGGCCTTTACATCTTCCCACAAGTTTCCGTTGACATGGATTCGACCTTTGCATCTGTCTTGTGTACAACGCCAAGACTCTTTTCCATTCCGAAGTTTTCTATCCAAACGATAGCAAAATCCATTTAATAGAATATGCTCGCGTCCTTTCTCCGATAAAATCCGCTCCATAAGGCTGGTTTTTCAGTTTTAACTAAGCAAATGTTTATAAACAACTGTATTCCAGAAAAGGGAATATACTGTATACCGTCCTAAGCTTTTACTATAACTTTCTTTATTTATTCAGTGGTTGTTATTGTTGACAACCATGAATTACAACAGTAATAATAATAATAATAATAATAATAATAATAATAATAATAATAATAATAATCTTTATATGCTAATAATAAGATAAGGGTGAATGTGTGTGCATTTTTGCACTGAATTGTCCTTGTGCTGATTTATCGTTGTGCTAAATTGTCATGCGCTGAATTGATTCTAAGCTGAATTGTCATTCGCTGAATTGGCAGCGCTGAACTGCGCAGACAATTCAGCGCTGCCAATTCAGCAAATGACAATTCAGCTTAGAATCAATTCAGCGCATGACAATTCAACACTAGGACAAATCAGCACAAGGAAAATTCGGCGCCAAAAGGCACACACGGTTCAGTGAATGACAATTCAGCATAAGAACAATTCAGCACAATAACAGTGTCGACGAATATGTTCGTCACTTACATAAATCTGGGTAAGATTCAATGCCTGTATTTTTCTTCATATACACTGAGCAAGGTGGAAAAAACAACTGCTTATTTGCGTTCCTACAAAAACTCTTGAAAATGCATTTTGGAAAGCCTTTTCAAAATCACATAGCATAGTGGCTGGCGTCAGATCCGGGTATAGATTCAAAATAGTTCTTAATGCCTTTTCATATGAATCCTCTGTCTTATTTTGCAATAGTATATATATCACTGGAAAAACACATCCTTCACAAAGCATATGAATGACATAAAGTTGGTGGAAAAGGCGCGGAGCTACCTTAAATGTACCATCTGCAAGCCAGTTTTTGTATTCTTTGAGGAGTTCAAATTTTTTTCTAGTCGAAAAGATAAACATTCTATTGGTATCTTCAACTCCAGAATCGTACAATAAAAAAAGGTTTTCCACTGTATGTTACACGCAAATGTTCAGGTAATACAATATCACTGACACCATTAGGTGCTGGAATTGGCTCACCATCTCTTTTTCGTCGGCGCTGAACAGTCCGTTGTAATGAAGTATACCTAAGGAGTAAAACCGTAGCTTCATCTGGCAAAGAGACTTGAGTTTCTTGAATTATTCTTCTTGAGATATCATTAGATGCACTGGCTCGTTCACGTAGGTCAGAAACCATCTTCTTCATTGCTGATATTGCTGGCTGAGGCCTTTACATCTTCCCACAAGTTTCCGTTGACATGGATTCGACCTTTGCATCTGTCTTGTGTA
>NC_090749.1:76070392-76202892 GCF_036898095.1 Palaemon carinicauda
ATCTGGCTACCCATGCCTATTTTTTTTTTAGCCAGATATGGCGTATATATAAGTATGTGTTCGATTTTCCTGTGATTGCCATTTTTTCGTTTTTTCCCATTTCTTTCAAAATTACTACGTACTAAGGAACTATCACAGAGTAATATTTCATTTATATGTTTATTTGTCGGAAAATATGCCTTGATGGTTTGCCTAGCACGTGGCTGAAATTTTTTTTTTCTGAAATGCCGTATATTAGAATGGCCATTTTTCCACGAGTGCCCCTTTTTATTTGTTTTGCATTTTTTTGCTTAGTCATGTTACCGTAAGGAATTGGCAAGTAGTGTCGCAAAACTTATAATTTTATAGTGTTGGAAAGTGTTTCTAGATGATCTGGCTACCCATGCCTATCTTCTTTTTTTAGCCAGATATGGCGTATATATAGGTATGTGTTCGATTTTCCTGTGATTGCCATTTTTTCGTTTTTTCCCATTTCTTTCAAAATTACTACGTACTAAGGAACTATCACAGAGTAATTATTCATTTAGATGTTTATTTGTCGGAAAATGTGCCTTGATGGTTTGCCTAGCACGTGGCTGAATTTTTTTTTTCTGAAATGCCGTATATTAGAATGTTAGCCATTTTTCCTCGAGTGCCCCTTTTTATTTGTTTTGCATTTTTTTTGCTTAGTCATGTTACCGTAAGGAATTGGCAAGTAGTGTCGCAAAACTTATATTTTTATAGTGTTGGAAAGTGTTTCTAGATGATCTGGCTACCCATGCCTATCTTTTTTTTAGCCAGATATGGCGTATATATAGGTATGTGTTCGATTTTCCGGTGATTGCCATTTTTTCGTTTTTTCCCAATTCTTTCAAAATTACTACGTACTAAGGAACTATCACAGAGTAATGATTCCTCTAGATGTTTATTTGTCGGAAAATTTTGTTTACTTTTTTTTTGATTGAATATCATCAAATTTTTTTAGCTAAAATATTGTTTTACATTTTTTTTTTCGATTTTATTTCCCTTCAAAAAAATTTTTTTGGGTCAGAATTTTAATTTTATAGTCGTAAAATAATCGACAATTATCCAGCAACCCACCATACAATTTTTATGCATATCCAATAATAATTAGATTAGTAAATAACACCTTGAAATTGACATACCCTTCCTACATTTCAAGTGGCAGATTAGGGAGTCTGAGTCAGTGTGGTTGGCGGCCATTTTGTGGACATATCCGAAGCGTAAGCTGCCCTATCTATATATATTCTTGTTCCCTATAGAATTTGTGATATTTTGGTATATTTTTACCTGCATAAATATCATATTATATATTAAATATATGTATTTTTTTACGGAATTTATAAGTACTCAAAAAATTACCTTTAGATATGGCCCCTGATATAAATGTAATTTACAAAATAATGAAGATTTTTTTTACATATTTCTATTTTAGGATAACATATGTTTATTCCCTAAAAAAATTAGCCACTTCCTATTTCATTTGGGTACCCAAAAAAATTCATGAAATTTGGACAAATTTTTTTGGCCAAAAAAAGTTACCCTTTTTTTCTCATTTCAGATCTTCACCTCCATGGGTCTGACTTCATCCAAAATACATCAAGATGTGTCCTAAACATTCAAGAATCAATTCCTAAAAGGATTTGTGTATATATGTATAAACTTTTTTTTTATGAATTTTTATGTCAGGTCTTTTTTTTTTCTACTTAATTTTTTAAAATATTTATAATAAATAGTTTTTCTGCAGATGAGTAGTATTTATCTATACAGTTGTTTTAAGCATTCATTGAAGTTTTTTTTTGGCAAAAGAAAAAAGGAGGTTACTGCAAAAACTGATTTTTCAAGAATTTTTTTTGGCGTCGGGGTCGTTCGCGTCCGAGTATACCCTTAAAGGGGTGTCCGAGGACCGTACCTATCCAGGGTTAAAGCTCTGTTGATGGACCTTGATGCTTATGGAGGTGTAGACCCAAATGGTATTTTTCCTTTGTTTTTTATAAAGACAGCAGATTTCTTAGCTCCAAAGGTATCTGTTATTTTGCGCAAGTTAGCAAGAAGAGGAGCTTTTAGCACTTGTTGGAGAATTGGTAATGTTATTCCTCTAAGTAAATGTGTTTGTGGTAGCTCATCTCCCACTGATTACCGCCCAATTTCCATAACTCCCATATTATCTAAAGTTTTTGAACGTCTTCTGGCAAAACGTCTTAATAGGTTTGCTGAAGGTAATCATCTATTCCCTAGTTTGCAATTTGGTTTTCGTAAAGGCCTTGGAGCATGTGATGCCCTTCTTACAATCTCCAATGCAGTACAGAAATCCCTTGATTGTGGTCGTGAAGTTCGTATGATTGGCCTTGATTTTAGTGCTGCCTTTGACCGTGTTAATCATGAGGCCCTTGTTTTCAAACTGAAACAGTTGGGAGTGGGTGGGTCGTTTCTTAGCATTATTATTGATTTTTTAAGTAGTAGATCTCAAAGAGTAGTTGTTGATGGGCACCATAGTGAGTATAGGAATGTGATATCCGGTGTTCCACAGGGTAGTGTTCTTGGCCCATTACTTTTCATACTATATACACATGACATGTGGTTTGGCCTAGAAAATAAGCTTGTTGCATATGCAGATGATGCTACTCTCTTTGCATCAATTCCATCCCCTGAATGTAGACCTGGGGTTGGTGAATCCCTTAATAGAGATTTAGCTAAAATTAGTGCATGGTGCAAGTTATGGGGTATGAAGTTGAATCCTAACAAAACTCAAAGTATGATTGTAAGTAGGTCAAGGACGGTGGCTCCTCAACATCCGGATCTCAGTATTGATAATGTTTCTTTAAATTTGTATGACTCTTTCAAAATTTTAGGTGTGATTCTCGACAGCAAATTTACTTTTGAGAAACATATAAGGTCTGTGTCTTCTTCAATTGCACAAAAAATTGGCTTATTGAGAAAGTCTTTTAAGATATTCGGTGATCAATCTATTCTGAAGAAGTGTTTTAATTCTTTTATTCTACCTTGTTTTGAGTATTGTTCTCCTGTCTGGTCTTCAGCTGCTGATTCTCATCTTAATTTGTTGGACAGAAACTTACGATCTATTAAATTTCTTATTCCTGATCTAGATATTAATCTCTGGCACCGTCGTTCAATTAGTTCATTATGCATGTTGCATAAGATTTTTCATAACTCTGACCATCCTTTACATTCAGATCTCCCTGGACAATTCTATCCTGTTCGTAATACTAGGCAGGCAGTTAATTCTAATAGCCAGGCCTTTTCCATCATAAGACTCAATACTACGCAGTACTCTAGAAGTTTTATTCCAGCTGTTACCAAGTTGTGGAATGATCTTCCTAATCGGGTTGTTGAATCAGTAGAACTTCAAAAGTTCAAAGTTGGAGCAAATGCTTTTTTGTTGACCAGGCGGACATGAGTCTTTTTATAGTTTGTATATGACATATTTGTTTTTGACGTTGTTAATAGTTTATATATGACATATCTGTTATGACGTTGTTACTTTTTTTAGAATGATTTACTGTTAATTTGTTCTCTTCAGTTATTTATTTCCTTATTTCCTTTCCTCACTGGGCTATTTTTCCCTATTGGAGCCCCTGGGCTTATAGCATCTTGCTTTTCCAATTAGGGTTGTAGCTTGGATAGTAATAATAATAATAATAATAATATATATATATATATATATATATATATATATATATATATATATATATATATATATGTATGTATGTATGTATATATATATATATATATATATATATATATATATATATATATATATATATATATATATATATATATATATATATATATATATATGTATATACATATACATATATATATATATATATATATATATATATATATATATATATATATATATATATATACACTAACTCAAACACACACAAGAGTACTAAATAAATTATAGTTATACTACATCTAGGCCTAACATCATCAAACCTAATAGTTTTCCTAACTCCACGCCCCATAATGTTGAGAAACTTCCAAATCCTCCTTCAAAGTACCAGCGGTTAATTATAGAATAGGGAAATGAGGAAGAATAGATCAAATAGGTACACCTAAAAAGACTCTTCCCCAAAAACATGACAGTATTTTGATGGCATCCCTAATTATTAGTTAGGTCTTTGGTATTCTATTCCAAATATGAGTCGTGATATATTAGGCATTCACTTAACAAATTAACTATTGTTCCATTAACTATAGTGTTTCAAAGTTTGTGTAAATTTTAAAAGAAACACTTAAAACTTGACCTTGAGATATTCGACAGTTTTTATTAGTAAAACATTTAATATATATATATATATATATATATATATATATATATATATATATATATATATATATATATATATATATATATATATATATATATATATATATATATATATATATATATATATATATATATATATATATATATATATATATATACATACATATATATATGCATACACACACACACACACACACACACACACACATATATATATATATATATATATATATATATATATATATATATATATATATATATATATATATATATATATACACACATCAGGAAGTGTGTGTGTTCGTGTATGTAAAAATTGACAGCCTATATATGAGCAGCTTCAAAAAACAAATCTATGATCGAAAGGAAAAGGGTAAACACCAGACAGAAATTATTACTTTCGAACTATTGTTAACGTCATTGGACTAACAACTGAAATAGAAGTAGAAGAAATTACATTTATACACCTAAAGGGGATCTTCTTGAGCTCGGCTTCTTTATGATTCCCAGTAAGAGAGAATTAAGAAAAGAAATTAATATAGGATTACCGTAAAAAAAGACCATGGCTTATATTGAAGTTATGACCTTGGGTTACTGAAAAGTTATTTTCATTATTATTATAAGCTTGGGTATAACCATAGTAGCTTTAAGCCCAAGTGCTCCAACAGGAAAAAAAAATAGACCAGAGAGGAAAGGAAACAAGGAAATAAATAATTCCCAATAGAAAAATTAACAATCATAATAAAATATTTCAGGAAATGTAACAACATCATTTTAGATCCTTCACATATAAACTATAAAAACTTAAAAAACAAGAGGAAGAGCAATATAATAGAACAGTATGCCCGAGTGTACCGCCAACCATGAGAACCCTAATCCAAGACCGTGGAATGCCATGGTACTGAGGCTATGGCACAACCAAGACCAGGGAACAATGGTTTGATTTTGGAGTGTTCTTCGCTTAGAAGAGCTGCATACCATAGCAAAAGTGTCTCTTTTACCCTTATCAAAAGGAAAATAACCATTGAACAGTTACATTGCAGAAGTTAACCCTTTGACTGAAGAAGAATTGTTTGGTAATCCCAGTGTTTTCAGGAGTATAAGGACAGAGGAGAATATTATAAGAATAGGCCAAAATATTCAGTGTATGTGTGTAAGTAAAGACAAAATGATCCGTAACTAGAGAGGGATCCAATGTAGCACTGTCTGGCAAGTCACAGTATTCCACAATGTTTGTTTTTGGTACAATTAATGCCTTCGCAAAATTCGAGGATTTTCCAGGTTATGTGATGTCGCCGTGGTTGTTTAACTTGTATGTTGATGGAGTGGTGAGAGAGGTGAATGCTCGAGTGCTTGGACGAGATTAAAACTGGTAGGCGAGAATGATCATGAATGGGAGGTAAATCAGTTGTTGTTTGCGGATGATACTGTACTGGTAGCAGACACAGAAGAGAAGCTTGACAGGCTAGTGACAGAATTTGGAAGGGTGTGTGAGAGAAGGAAGTTGAGAGTTAATGTGGGTAAGAGTAAGGTTATGAGATGTACGAGAAGGGAAGATGGTGCAAGGTTGAATGTCATGTTGAATGGAGAGTTACTTGAGGAGGTGGATCAGTTTAAGTACTTGGGGTCTGTTGTTGCAGCAAATGGTGGAGTGGAAACAGATGTACGTCAGAGAGTCAATGAAGGTTGCAAAGTGTTGGGGGCAGTTAAGGGAGTAGTAAAAAATAGAGGGTTGGGCATGAATGTAAAGAGAGTTCTATATGAGAAAGTGATTGTACCAACTGTGATGTATGGATCGGAGTTGTGGGGAATGAAAGTTATGGAGAGACAGAAATTGAATGTGTTTGAGATGAAGTGTCTGAGGAGTATGGCTGGTGTATCTCGAGTAGATAGGGTTAGGAACGAAGTGGTGAGGGTGAAAACGGGTGTAAGAAATGAGTTAGCGGCTAGAGTGGATATGAATGTGTTGAGGTGGTTTGGCCATGTTGAGAGAATGGAAAATGGCTGTCTGCTATAGAAGGTGATGAATGCAAGAGTTGATGGGAGAAGTACAAGAGGAAGGCCAAGGTTTGGGTGGATGGATGGTGTGAAGAAAGCTCTGGGTGATAGGAGGATAGATGTGAGAGAGGCAAGAGAGCGTGCTAGAAATAGGAATGAATGGCGAGCGATTGTGACGCAGTTCCGGTAGGCCCTGCTGCTTCCTCCGGTGCCTTAGATGACCGCGGATGTAGCAGCAGTAAGGGACTCAGCAGTATGAAGCTTCATCTGTGGTGGAAATGTGGGAGGTTGGGCTGTGGCACCCTAGCAGTACCAGCTGAACTCGGCTGAGTCCCTGGTTAGGCTGGAGGAACGTAGAGAGTAGAGGTCCCTTTTTTTGTTTTGTTTCTTTGTTGATGTCGGCTACCCCAAAAATTGGGGGAAGTGCCTTTGGTATATGTATGATGTATGTATGTACTCACCCCTGCCTGTCTGTTAGTACATTAATTTAATTGTAAGCAACTTTACAAAAGAACTACTGTATGGATTTTGACCAAATTGGTAGTCTTGCTAGATATGACCCAAGGATGAATCTGAAATATTTAGGATAAAGTACATCAAAGTACAAGTATACAGAAGTACTTTGAAAATAATCGCAATTTTAAGTAAATGGCAAATATTTTGTTAGTTCATCTTTTATGGTGAACAAAATTACGTCAAAACTACTGAACTCATTTCAACGAAACTTAGTTGACATTTGGGGTATGATCCAAGGACAAATCGCTGAGATTTCAAACAAAATACATCAAAGTACGCAGCAGATTTAAAGAGCAAAATGATACTGCTTGGCGTGGCATAGGTCGGCAGTTTCATTGAGGAGGTGTGTGTACCGAAGAGGTAAGTTCGGAGGGCGGCATCTTCAAACACCAGGGCACAGCAGTGAAGGAACAGGCGGGAGGGAGCGGTCACCCTGGGGTCGCCAATGTGCGAACAAGCAGTTAGGTTGTAATTGAGAGGAGAGGTGAATGCGACTAAACTTTATCACAGTGTTGCCACTAAATCCGCCTAAGAATTTCACCTGGTAAGGAAGACGGCCTTTAGACTATATATATATATATATATATATATATATATATATATATATATATATATATATATATATATATATATATATATATATATATATATATATATTCTCATAATTTCTATACTTTGTATGTTAGTTCTAGTCCAAAAGACAATGCACATCAACAGATATAAAAATAGAGACCATATTATAAATATAAAACAGATTAATATGCCAAAAATATGTTTTTTAACCTTGATATCTATGGGGAAATATGTTCCGCTCCAGACAGAGTAAAACAAAAATCGGTACTGTAGGTTTATTTTTCCGTCATTACCCCCACAATTCCGCACTTTGGCAACACTGCTTTATCAAACAGACATCGAGCTTAAATACCAGGACTTGCTGAGCAGGAATGTCCCACAGAAAAAAAAAAATTGAACAAAAGCTATCAGGTTCATACAAGCTGGTCTGTAAACAGTGTGTGATAAGATAAAAAAATCAAAACCGTTACAGTGTACGACCGTGTACGAAACACGTACAACATTCTTCCTACTGAGTGCCCCTCTATATCTAGAGTCCTTTTTTTTTTTTTTTTTTTTTTTGAGTGAGGCAGATGATTTGCACCGATTCTCAGAGGTGCCCTTTTAGCTCGGAAAAGTTTCCTAATTGCTGATTGGTCGGAAGCTAATAGGAAACTTTTGTGAGCTAAAAGGGCATCCCTGCGAGTCTGTGCAAATCTGCCTCACTAAAAAGAATTGACTATAGTTTAGTATGGATTACTGGTCTGACCTTTTCCCCAATCGATTCTGAAATTTGGTAAGTCAATGAACAACAAAGATATGATCAACGAAACGTCTAGAGCAGTGGTTCTTGACTTAGTTCGCTCCACGCACCCCTTTCACCAAATGTTAATGTCATTTCCCCTCATTTTCAAGATAATCTGCTTTGATAACATGCATTCCAAAAATTATCCCTCATATAGTAAAGAAAAAGTGTCTTGTAATATATATATATATATATATATATATATATATATATATATATATATATATATATATATATGTATATGTATATATATATACCCAAGTGTATATATATATATATATATATATATATATATATATATATATATATATATATATATATACCTAAGGAAAGAGACATGTTTTTCTGTCACGCTGGACTGCATTACCAAACGTATGCCTACTGTCTCTCCTCGTCCCTAGGGCAGGGAGAGAAGAAGTAGTAATATCCCGGTGAGATATATATATATATATATATATATATATATATATATATATATATATATATATATATATATATATATATATATATATAAAATGTATATATATATATATATATATATGTATATATATTTATATATATACATATATAAATATATATATAAATGTATACATATATATATACATATATACATATATATATATATACATATATACATATATACATATATATATATATATATATATATATATATATATATATATATATATATATATATATATAAATAAATATATATACATATATATATAAATATATATATATATATATATATATATATATATATATATATATATATATATATATATATATATATATATATATAATTTCTTAAGTTCTTTTTGATTAGTGTCTTTTTTTAATGTGCAACTATATCTAAACAAATTTTTCCTCAAGATATTATCAAAAGGATACATGAAATAGTAAAAATATATCATTCATTGATTCCTTTTTGCGTAACTGGAAGCTTTAATTTCTTTTTTTATTTATTCACAAAGTAAAAAAATAAATTTGGATAACTGACATTAACGGCAATTTCTTCGATTTTATAAATTCATATTTTATGTAGGCTACTCAGGACTGCATATTCATAATGACATTTATATCATTAAATTGACCCGGATAAAAACCTTCAAATGATAAATTATTGATGGCATTTCTAAGTATGGAAAAATAATACTTATGAGATAGCCTAAAATCAAAACTTCTAAGAACAGAATAGGCCAACTGACATTGTCTTCCCTTTTAATAATAGAATCTATGGATGGAACTTGTGCATTAAATGTTTGGTTTAAAGGTCACTCATGAATGGCAGAGGCAAGTGAAAGGACAATGCCTTATAGAGTAACCATATACACATATGATGAGCGCCCAAAGTCCCTCTCCACCCAAGCTAGGACAATGTAGAGCCAGGCAATGGCTGCCTATGACTCAGCAGGTAGATCTATAGGCTCGCCCAAACATCACATCTTTATCTCACAAGGATGGTGAAGTTACAAACACTACAAGAAACTACCGAGCTTTGAGTGGGTCTTGAACCCCAGTCAAGCATATAGCCAAGCAGGGACATTTCCAACAGGTTCCCACATCCCTAATTATTGTTACGATCCTCGTGGGGATCGAACCAGGTTCCTTTGAATTGATTAATGAAATTGCGATTTCTCTACCACAATACACAATTAAACAAAAGGAAATATAGAAAGAAAACTCGCAAAAGAAAACATAATTTTATTTACAACTAGTAAAAGGTAAATGATTCTTGATTGATTACTTAGGAAGCACTGAACTAAACAAAGAAAATCATTTGATTAAACTACACTCCAGCAAATAGGGGAACAGTCAAGATAGTAGATAAATAATACAAAAAAAAAAAAAAAAATACTACTCTTCACAGCAGCTCTCGACGGTTGACAGGAACAAAGATATTTCAGGTCCAGGCGTTTTGTGGTCGGTAATGAGGGCAGGGGTCAATTCGTTCTGACATCTCGGACAAGGCTGGTTACGTCTGCTTTCTGGTCCTTGCGTCTTCTCTCCTTCCCAGTGCTTGTTCTCTCTCTCTCTCTCTCTCTCTCTCTCTCTCTCTCTCTCTCTCTCTCTCTCTCTCTCTCGTTCCCCTTTTCGTACTCCCGTTCTATCCGTTGTACTCTCGTTCTATCTGTCTTACTCTCGTTCTGTCTTTCGTACCCCCGCTTCTCTCGTTCTCGTTGAAGTTTATATATCCCTGTATGGGAGGGGTTAACTATGGACAATTCCATATAATGAAATTTTCTCCTTTCTTCATCCTTATTGGTTTTCCTTAAAACCACGCCTCTGATAACATCTAGACGAACGCTCTGCTGAGGTAATCAAGATCCATATCGCGCTATAATTGAAGCGAGGCATGTGTTTACCTTTCGTTAATGTATATTCTTCGGCGACAACACTGCTCTTCTTGCTCTATGGGTCCTTTCATAACGTTGGCTCCTTGGTTTGCTACAGACAGAGGATCGTTGTGGCCAAGGTCTACTGAACTAGGCACACCTAATAAATTTTTTGATTTCCATCAGCGACGGTAACAGTTTCCAGTAAACACTACCGGGACCTCCTCTCTCTCTGTTTCTCAAGAGTAGAAAATTCACATGTTTTAACATTCTTTTCTATGTTATTCTATCTACCCATGACAATGATAGCAAAAAAAAAAAAAAAAACAATATTTAAATGTTCTTTTATAATACCCAATAGATCGTCATAACAATACCAATTAATTTGAGTGGACTAAATTGAAGATACTAATCTTATCTCAAAAAACCTATATATGTTCAATAGAATAAGAGACAAGGGATTACTCATAGTCATACCAAACATTTGTCACAAGAATCTCCACTGCAGCTAAACATCCTATTGGAAGCTAGTTATATGTCTCCTGTAGGCTCCAGAGCCTTTAAATATGCAGCGCCGAGACTATATAATAAGCTCCCATGAGACATCCGAATGATTGAAGATATCAAGGCTTTCAAGAGGAAACTGAAAACTTTCTTAATCTGTGAGTCGTTTGACAGTCACAACTTAACAGTAAATGAGCACTATTTGATATGAAATGTTAAATACTCTGAACGAACAAGATAAAATGTCAGTGGAGGTCCTGTAGAGTGGTGTTCCCCTGCTGTATGGGACCAGAAAAGTAGCCATCAATTCTCCTCTTGTACAGGAACGGAAAAGCAGCCGTCAATTCCCTTGCTGTATAGGACCAGAAAAGCAGCTGTCAATACCCCTGCTGAATAGGACCAGAAAAGCAGCCGTCTATTCCCCTGCTGTGTGGGACCGGAAAAGCAGTCATCAATTCTCCTGCTGTGTGGGGCCGGAAAAGCAGCCGTCAATTCCCATGCTGTATGGGACCGGAAGAGCCGCCGTCAATTTCCTTACTGTATGGGACCGGGAAAGCAGTCGTCAATTCCCCTGCTGTATGCCACCGAAAAAGCAGCCGTCAATACCCCTGCTGTATGGGACCGGAAAAGCAGCTGTCAATTCCCCTGCTGTATTGGACCAGAAAAGACTCTGTCAATTCTCTTGATGTATGGGACCAGAAAAGCAGCCGTCAAATCCCCTGCTGTATGGGACCGGAAAAGCAGCCGTCAAATCCACTGCTGTATGGGACCAGAAAAGCAACCGTCAAATCCCCTGCTGTATGGGACCGGAAAAGCAACCGTCAAATCCCCTGCTGTATGGGACCGGAAAAGCAGCCATCAATTCCCCTGCTGTATGAGACCGGAAAAGCAGCTATCAATTCCCCTGCTATATAGGACCAGAAAAGCAGCCGTCAGTTCCCCTGCTGTATGGGATTGGAAAACCAGCTGTCAATTCCCCTGCAACATGAGACCAAAAAGACGCCGTCAATTCCCCTGCTGTATGGGACTGGAAAAGCAGCCGTCAATTCCCCTGCTGTACGGGACCAGAAAAGCAGCCATCAATTCCCCTGCTGTATTGGAACGGAAAAGTAACCATCAATTCCCCTGCTGTATGGGACCGGAAAAGCAGCCGTCAATTCCCCTGCTGTATGGGACCGGAAAAGCCGCCGTCAGTTCCCCCGCTGTATAGGATCGGAAAAGCAGCCATCAATTTCCCTACTGTATGAGACCGGAAAAGCAGCCGTCAATTCCCCTGCTGTACGGGACCGAAAAGCAACAATCAAATCCCCTGCTGTAGGGGACCGACTGGAAAAGCTGCTGTCAACTCCCCTGCTGTATTGGACCGGAAATGCAGCCGTCAATTCCCCTGCTGTATTTGACCGGAAAAGCAGCTGTCAATTCCCCTGCTGTGGGACCGGAAAAACAGCCGTCAATTCCCCTGCTGTGTGGGAACATAAAAGCAGCCGTCAATTCCCCTGCTGTGTGGACTGGAAAAGCAGCCGTCAATTCCCCTGCTGTGTGGGACCGAAAAAGCAGTCGTCAATTCCCCTGCTGTGTGGGACCGGAGAAGCAGCCATTAATTACCCTACTGTATGGGACCAGAAAAGCAGCGGTCAATATCCCTGCTGTACAGGACCGGAAAAGCACCCGTCAATTTCCATGCTGAATTGGACCGGAAAAGCAGCCGTCAATACCCCTGTTTTGGCAGACCGGAAAAGCAGTCGTCAATTCCCGTTGTGTGGGACCAGAAAAACAGTCGTCAATTGCCCTGCTGTATGGGACCTGAATAGCAGCCGTCAATTCCCTTGCTGTGTGGGACCGGAAAAGCAGCCATCGATTCCCCTACTGTATAGGAACCAGAAAAGCATCCGTCAATTCCCTTGCTGTGTGGGAATGGAAAAGTAGCCGTCAATTCCCCTGCTCTATGGCACTGAAAAAGCATCCGTCAATTCCCATGCTGTGTTTGATCGGAAAAGTAGCAATCAATTCCCTTGCTGTGTAGGACCGGAAAAGCAATTGTCAATTCACCTACTGTGTGGGACCTGAAAAGCAGCCGTCAACTCCCTTGTTGTATGGGACCGGAAAAGAAACCATCAATTCCCTTGCTTTGTGGGACCGGAAAAGAAACCGTCAATTCCCTTGCTTTGTGGGACCGGAAAAGCAGCCGTCAATTCCCCACTGTATAAGTACCGGAAAAGCAGCCGTCAATTCCCTTCCTGTGTGGGAATGGAAAAGCAGCCGTCAATTCCCTTCCTGTGTGGGAATGGAAAAGCAGCCGTCAATTTCCCTGCTCTATGGGACCGAAAAAGCAGCAGTCAATTCCCATTCTGTGTTTACTGGCAAAGCAGCCATCAATTCCCTTGCTGTGTGGGACCGGAAAAGCAGTTTTCAATTCTCTTGCTGTATGGGACCGGAAAAGCAACCATCAATTCCCCTTCTGTATGGGACCGTAAAAGCAGTCGTCAATTCCCTTGCTGTGTCTGACCAGAAAAGCAGTAGTCAATTCCCCTGCTGTATGAGACCGGAAAAGGAGCCGTCAATTCCCTTGCTGTGTGGGAATGGAAAAGCAGTCGTCAATTCCCCTGCAGTATGGGACCGGAAAAGCAGTCGTCAATTCCCCTACTGTATAGAACCATAAAAGCAGTCGTCAATTCCCCTGTTGTATGGGATTAGACAAGCAGCCGTCGATTCCCCTGCTGTATGGGACCGGAAAAGCAGTACCCAATTCCCCTGCTGTATTAGACCAGAAAAACAGTCGTCAATTCACCTGCTGTATTTGACCATAAAAGCAGTCTTCATTTCTCCTGCTGTAAAGGACCGGAAAAGCAGTCGTCAATTCCCCTGCTGTATGGGACCGGAAAAGCAGTCGTCAATTCCCCTGCTATATGGGACCGGAAAAGCAGTCGTCAATTCCCCTGCTGTATGGGACCGGAAAAGCAGTCGTCAATTCCCCTGCTATATGGGACCGGAAAAGCAGTCGTCAATTCCCCTGCTGTATGGGACCGGAAAAGCAGTCGTCAACTCCCCTGCTGTAAAGGACCGGAAAAGCAGTCGTCAATTCCCCTGCTGTATGGGACCGGAAAAGCAGTCGTCAATTCCCCTGCTGTATGGTAACGGAAAAGCAGTCGTCAATTCCCCTGCTATATGGGACCGGAAAAGCAGTCGTCAATTCCCCTGCTATATGGGACCGGAAAAGCAGTCGTCAATTCCCCTGCTGTATGGTACCGGAAAAGCAGTCGTCAATTCCCCTGCTGTATGGGACCGGAAAAGCAGTCGTCAATTCCCCTGCTGTATGGTACCGGAAAAGCAGTCGTCAATTCCCCTGCTGTATGGGACCGGAAAAGCAGTCGTCAATTCCCCTGCTGTATGGGACCGGAAAAGCAGTCGTCAATTCCCCTGCTGTATGGGACCGGAAAAGCAGTCGTCAACTCCCCTGCTGTAAAGGACCGGAAAAGCAGTCGTCAATTCCCCTGCTGTATGGGACCGGAAAAGCAGTCGTCAATTCCCCTGCTGTATGGTACCGGAAAAGCAGTCATCAATTCCCCTGCTGTATGGGACCGGAAAAGCAGCCGTCAAAGTTAACAAATGAGTTCAATAACAGTGTTGGTTGGTAATGAAATTTCATTGGAATACAATATGTAGCCAAGATATATAATAATTCAATAACAGAACTTTTACAAAGAATGAAAACACTTCATTATTCACAAAAGTTTTCTTGAGATTAATAAATATCTACTTATTGAACATCAATAGTAATTAATCCTTAATTCTGATGTAATGATTGTGAATGATTCCACATATCATCACTAACTAATCTACAATCCTAATTGGAAAAGCATGATGTTATAATAAAGACCAAGCGTCTGGCTATATATATATATATATATATGTGTGTGTGTGTGTGTGTAATATATATATATATATATGTATGTATATATATATATATATATATGTGCGTATATATATACATATATATATATATATATGTGTGTGTGTGTGTGTGTGTATATATATTTCTTCTTTTTTTCTTGTCACGCTGACGAGTAAACCGCTCGGACAATTACAATTTCCCACAAACTGCCCAAACTAGCGTGTTGTAATTAAGAAAGGGAGAGGGACTAGGTCAGGTTGAATCTATGTGCATGTCTTTCCAAATATTTAGGAGTCATTTTGACGGGTTGCATATACTAACAAAAACATTATGTATCAGACAGGAAACTCAATAAGTTATTAACAGGAACTTTTGCATAATGGTGAAGGCACTTCAGTATTCACAACAGTTTTCCAGTGGGGAAAGGAAATAAAGAAACAGATGATATAGTGTGCCCGAGTGTACCCTCAAGCAAGAGAACTCTAACCCAAGACAGTGGAAGACCATGGTACACAGGGTATGACACTACAAAGGACTAGAAAACAATGGTTTGATTGGGGTGTCCTTTTCCTAGACGAACTTCTGTACTTGCCAAGTGGAAAGTAGCTACTGAACAATTACAGTGTTGTAATTAACCCCTCTGGTGAAGAAGAATTTTTAGGTTATCTTATTGTTTTCAAGTGTAAAAGGAAAGAGGAGAATGTGTAAAGAATTAGTTAGACTATTCGTTATATGTGTAGGCAAAGGAAAAATTTTCGTAACCAGAGATAGTGATCCAATGTAGTATTATCTGGCCAGTCAAAGGAACCAATAACTTTCGAGCTGAAGAATCTCAACGGTTGGCTGGTGCTCTGCCCAACCTACCTACCTGGAGTAGAGATTGAAAACAATACATGTTAGAAAGGCCAATTGCGGCCCGTTAAAACGTGAAGCTTAAAAACTGTGTATGGCCTAGCCATCCCATTGTCTATTGTTAACTGAAAATGCCTCAGATAACTAAAAATTATTTTTAAAAAATATTTTTGAATAAAAATTACCCTAAACAAAAACAACACATTTGACAGAGTTAGGGAGTAGAATTTAGCAAACAGAGGTTACAGAATGCACTGATATTAGAACATGAATGGCACAAAGTATTGGAAATATAAAATTCTGGCTGACAGAAAACAGTAAGTTAACAACTGTATTTTTGGGCTCAAGCCATGGCGTCCTGATGGAAGGTTCCTTTTTGGTAGCTTCCTTGGGTATAAGACTACTAAGATATTCCCAGAGAATTTAACCACAGGTTATCACAGAATTCTAACTTCTGGAGCGAGTATCTCAAAGGTTTACCTTTAAGACATCGTAATACAACAGGGGACGCGCATGTCTGAACGCGCCACATAGCTATCTTCACCCCGAACAGAGTTAATGCTTCGGTGTGTAAGGACTGAGAATAGCTGGGAGCCGTTCCACAGCTAATCTCACTCGTGGCTACTACTGATACTCGAGACGTAAACAAACGGACGCCATTGCTCTGATGACGTCACGCCCGTCTCCATCCTTTGTTTAGTAGCTGCCCTACTTAGACGGATTTTCCCTGTGTTAACTTTATCGTTTTGCATCTTCGTTATGTCGTTACCTTCAGCCTCGCCTTCTTCTGGAAAGTTGAGTACAAGGTTCCAGTATTGTTTAATTAAGCTCTGGCCGTAAAGTAAATATTACTTTTCGAGATAATTGCTGTTTTGTGGCAGAGCTGTGCCTCTACCGGACCCGCCATTTTATGGCGTCGTTGTTGTTATGCATGCCTTATTTAGTTAGCCACAACAACGTTTCCGGCCTTATTTACTAATCGATTACATTAGTTTATTTAGTCTTCATAGCTAGGAACTTTTATATCGTGTTTAGACGCTTTTTATCGGTCATCGATTGACCTCATACCAGTCGGCTACTATAGCCCCCAGGCCAGGAGCCTACATACAAGTGTTCATGCATGATTTATTAGTGATCCTAGGCTAAGTTATGAAGATAGTGGCATTATTTTACAATACTTTTGACAGTGATGCAAATGTTTTCGCCTTCAGGGACCATATAGGGGATAGGCTAGTCAGTGACTCTTTCTAGCCTAACCTAATGGTAGGACCCCTATATGCTTCCTTCATCCCCTGCCTTGGCATTCCCTCTATTTAGCCTTGATTCCTTTTCTGAGTAAAGGGATCAATTGTCTAATAGAGTATATATCGCCTCTCTGTCCTCCCTAAAGGAATGAACCCCCTTTAGGGTTGCGTCCGAGAGTGAGGTTAGGCTAGCCCTACCTCTATGGCTAGGATAGTCTATGACTTTCCTGCGATAGCGATATGTCTTCTTCCTTTCCTAGTTCAGGACTCTTAGCCCTGCTCTAGGTTGGGTTAGGAAGGTTTCTCTGTTCCATGCTGAAACTGTACTCTTGCACCGTTTTAGCTGATCTGCCTGATCTTGGGTTAGGGAGTGTCCTCCCTTTCCCTAGTGGCCGCTCTGGTACAGAAACCCTTCCTTGGAAGACTTCTCTCTTCTCCCTCCCCACCTATCTCTTGTATAGCCTAGCCTATGCTTAGGTTAGTTTATACCCATCTGTCCCCTGTCCTACAACTCCTCCTTAGGGTGGAATAGTAGGGCTACCCGAGCTTCCATGTGCAGTCCGCTCTGGTACATATACCTTCATAGTGTCCTATAAGGTTAGTTGCTAGAATAGC
Source organism: Palaemon carinicauda (assembly GCF_036898095.1). Lineage (NCBI taxonomy): Eukaryota > Metazoa > Arthropoda > Malacostraca > Decapoda > Palaemonidae > Palaemon > Palaemon carinicauda. Next base: position 76,088,004 of record NC_090749.1, read on the forward strand.
TCTGCATATGGGAGTCTCCCCCCCCCCCCTTTGGGTGTTCCCTAGCCCTCCCTTGGGCTACCTTGCTCCCGGTCCTTAGTGACCCCCTGCTCCTGGATGTTAGAGCCTGCCTCTATCATGGGTACACCCTCTCAGGGAGGGGGGGGGATGCCTGGAGTCCTGATGGTACTTCCTGCATCCCTTCCCTCCTCCCCCCTGTCTCTCTCCCTATCCGGGTGCCGGTCTCTTGCCGCCTCTACTGTCGGCAATACCTGCCTCCTACTTTGGTGACTCTTCCTAACCTTGCCGCCAGCCCCCCGTGTACCGAGGGACTGCCGGCTGCCGCCGGCTACTACCGGCGGCTCTCCTCCTCCTAGCTTGTCGTCCGCTCGCCGGTCGGCCGCCGGAGTGCCGGCATCTACTGCCGGCAACCCGGTACAGCTTTAACCATCCTTATCCCAGTCACCAATCCGGCATCCTCCGACTGCCGGAGCCGCCGCTCCCTGCGGGCGTGCCGCCGTTGTGCCGGCGGCCGCCATCCTGGTATTTGACTGACTTTGAACATTGTCTGTCCTAATGCCAGAATCTATGCTGGAGCGAGCTCCGGCATGCCGGCGGCTTGCCGGATGCCCCCGGAGGCGTCAAGAATACTTGCACCCCCTTCCTGTAGCTATCATATGACAATGATAGCCCTATATCGCAAACAGATAGACTGTTTCTACTATTAAGATCAGTACCTGGAACTACTCTGTTAGTGATCATGCTGTCTCTTTGCATTCTTCTAATTCCAGCATGCTATGTGCATCTTAGCACGGCTGGTTGCCAGAAGCAGTTACCTTTAAATGAGGCCTTCTAGCCCCTAACTTGGGACCGAATGATCTCGGTCCCAATCTTGCCCTTGGATTTTTCCACGGAATTCCATAATACTATGGAGCTCTAAGGAATTATATCCGGTGCCTTCGGTCACTCGGATTATCCAGGGACCAAGCTTATGGTAACCAGCCGGGCGAGATGCATGGAGCATGTTCTCCTTTACTATTTCATTCTCTATGCATCACACCTTTCATTAAGTTAAAATTAATAATTAATATTAACTTAGTTTAAGAGCCATTCTTATGACTCCCCCATACTCATTTTCTCTTTCTTCCACAGGAGGAGCAGATGAAGTGTGATTTCGCCTTCTGCGCTGTGAAACGCCCGCAGTTTTACGGGCATACGGCTTGCAGGACTCACGCCCCTTGTGCAGACAAGAAAGGGGATTTGAAGTTTTGGAATCCACTGAACTGTACGGTCTGTCAGGCTCACCTAGTTGAGGCCTTCCATAATCCTCCCTCAGCGGAGATTAGAGACATTTCTCGTGAAAAGCTGCGCAAGTGGGTGCGTGGCTTCCAGAAAAATGCTACCGGACCGTACCTGGCCACCGAAGAACTGAGGTCACTGTTGTTCCCTAAGGCCTCCCCTGATTCAGTGGTACCCAAAGACGTGATCCCCACTGTCCAAATTACGGTGGAACCTGATGTAGTCATGGCTCAGTCCATGCACGAGTGCCGTTTGGATTCCGAAGATGACGAACAGATTTCGGATGTCTCGGAAGACACGGAAAAAAACGCTTATGGCTCAAGGAGCCGAAGATGACGAAGACAAGGTGGAATACGCCGAGTCGGAGCAAGAGGTCGCTCCCCCGTCCATCCCCCCTCCTACTCCTACACCGACGGAAATGTCTATTCCGTCTACCTCCTCGACTCCGGATCCTTCTTCTTCCACTCAAGAATTGATCCGACTGATTAGAGCCGTCATGGACGACAGGCTGAAGGAGAACCAGGAGTCCATCAGGTCGATGATAGGATCCAGAGAACCGAAGAGGATTTCGGTCAAGGATCTCCCCGCTTGCTCTTATGCCAACCCGTGGAGGTATGCAGAGCATATGGTTATTGCGACCGGCAGGATCTTTGTCAGTGATAAGATCGGCACGGTCCCTTTGGAAGATGTGGAGTTCTTCCCAAACTTTGAGGCCTACCCGGACTGTTACGTCCGGCTTCGTTCCGAACCTGCCTCGAAGGAAGAGACCGAACCTAAGGAAGAGATAGTGTTCGATCTCGCAAAGGCCCAGGCTATGCTAGCCTCCGCATTCAAGAGTAGAGGCTTTACCTGCTCTAAGCTTCCGGCCTTGAGCAAGAAGCACCCTACTTACGTTGCACCTGAAACTGCGGTTCTTCCATTCTTGGAAAAGGCCTTAGCTGCATGCCTTAAAGCGGCGGATGAAGGGAAACCCTGCCCTGCATTGGAGGAGTGCAGACCCTTCTCCATAGTGACCCCCCCTGACGCTCGACACTGGAAAGATGTTCAACATACTTTCGTCGTGGGAAGGCTCGATCCTGACGTCGCCGGACGTCAGTTTAATGAAGACCTCCCTAAGCTCAACGATCACCTCCTTCGTCGGGAACAAGATACGAAGGAGAGGCTTGCGGCATCCCTATCTCATCAAGTCCAACTTGAAGTTATGGCCTGTGACACTAGAGTACCAGACCACTACATGGTACTCTCCAAATCCCACTTATTGACTGTAATGAAGGACTTGTACCACTTCATAAAGGCTCGAAGAGCCTGTCGTGAATTCGTGTTTGCCGGTGCCACCGTGAAACACGAACCCCGGAGGCTGATTTCCTCCAACATCTGGGGAAAACACCTCTTTCCTTCTGACCTTGTGAAGGAAATCACTGACAGAGCCGCCACGGAGAATAGGAACCTTCTCCACAAGTGGGGCATGTCCAGGAAAAGGAAACCCTCTCAGGACGACGGACCTCAGCCTAAGAGGAAATCCCAAAAGCCAAAACCCCAGCAACGTCAGCAAAGACGTCAGTTTCCGGGACCCGCTACCTCCCAAGTGGTTGCCCAACCACAACAGACCTTTCAATTGGTCCCCCAACCGGTGTTGTCACAGTCACCGGTCTTCACCCCTGCCTTTGAGCAACAATCAACTACCTTTCGTGCCAAAGGTAGAGGCTCATTCAGGGGTGCAAGCAAAGACGCATCTCGCCGTCCCTCCAGAGGTAGAGGAGGAAAGGGAGCTAGCGGCCGAGGCAGCAAGTCCTCGGGACACCAGAAGCAATGAAGTGCTTCCGGTGGGAGGAAGACTCCGCCAATTCCAGGATCGTTGGACCTTCGATCCCTGGGCGCACAGCATCGTCAAGAAGGGTCTAGGCTGGAGTTGGACTCAACCACCCCCAATCTTCCAGCAATTCTTCCAACAATCAACCCCCCTTCTGGAAGAATATGTTCTAGACCTCTTGAACAAGAAGGTGATAAGGAAGGTAAAGTCCACCAGGTTCCAAGGGAGACTGTTTTGTGTCCCCAAGAAGGACTCAGACAAACTCAGAGTCATTCTGGACTTATCCCCCCTCAACAAGTTCATAGCGAACAACAAATTCAAGATGCTGACGCTTCAACAAATAAGGACCCTTCTGCCTCAAGGTTCCTACACGGTCTCTATAGACCTGGCGGATGCCTACTGGCACGTTCCAATGAACCATCACGCTTCCTCCTACCTAGGATTTCGACTCCAAAGGAAAAGCTACGCCTTCCGGGCCATGCCCTTCGGCCTCAACGTGGCCCCTCGGATCTTCACAAAACTGGCGGATGCCATAGTACAACAACTCCGCCTAAGAAACGTCCAGGTGATGGCCTACCTCGACGACTGGCTAGTCTGGGCTCCATCGCCCGAAGAGTGTGCAAATTCTTGCAACGAAGTTACCCAGTACCTAGAACACCTGGGATTCAAGATCAACGAGAAAAAATCTCGCCTCTCTCCAGCTCAGAAGTTTCAGTGGTTGGGAATCCACTGGAATCTTCAGTCACACCGCCTTTCCATCCCCCAGAAGAAAAGGAAGGAAATAGCAGGGTCTGTCAAGCGACTACTGAAATCCAAACGCATTTCAAGACGACAGCAGGAACGAGTTCTAGGCTCTCTACAATTCGCCTCAGTGACAAACCCAGTGCTTCGTGCACAGCTAAAGGATGCCGCGGGAGTCTGGAGACGCTCGGCATCCATCGCTCGAAGAGACCTCAAGAGACGGCTTCCAAACAGACTGCGACGCCTCCTAAAGCCGTGGTCGGAAGAAAAAGGCCCTGAAAAGGTCCATTCCTCTCCAACACCCTCCTCCATCACTCAACATCCACACGGATGCCTCACTGGAAGGTTGGGGAGGTCACTCCCACCAGAAACAGGTTCAAGGTACCTGGTCTCCCCTGTTCAAGACGTTCCACATAAACATCTTGGAGGCCATGGCGGTCCTTCTAACACTGAAGAAGTTATCCCCGCCGCCCTCGATCCACATCCGTCTAACCCTAGACAACTCGGTGGTAGTTCGTTGTCTCAATCGCCAAGGCTCAAGATCGCCCCAGATAAATCAGGTGCTTCTCCCAATCTTCCGTCTGGCAGAGAAGAAGAAGTGGCACCTGTCTGCAGTTCACCTACAAGGATTCCGCAACGTGACAGCGGATGCTCTATCTCGGACAAACCCGATAGAGTCGGAATGGTCTCTAGACGCAAGATCGTTCTCCTTCATCTCTCACCAAGTCCCAGAACTTCAGATAGATCTCTTTGCAACGAGCGACAACAATCAACTTCCTCTGTACGTAGCCCCGTACGAGGACCCCAAAGCAGAAGCAGTGGATGCTATGTCACTGGACTGGAACAGATGGTCCAAGATCTACCTGTTCCCTCCCACCAACCTTCTGTTGAAAGTCCTCTCCAAACTGAGAACCTTCAAAGGGACAGCGGCCCTAGTGGCTCCCAAGTGGCCCCGGAGCAACTGGTACCCCCTGGTCCTGGAGCTGCAGCCCAAGCTGATCCCTCTCCCGGGCCCAGTTCTCTCTCAACAAGTACAGAAGTCGACTGTCTTCGCTTCATCATCGAAAATCAAGGACCTTCATCTCATGATTTTCTCTCCCTTGCCGCAAAGAAGAGGTTTGGGATCTCGAAGAAAAGTCTAGACTTCCTAGAGGAATACAAGACCGAATCCACGAGACGGCAATATGAATCATCCTGGAGAAAATGGGTCTCCTTTGTCAAGACAAAAAATCCTAAAGAAATCACGATTGATTTCTGTATGTCCTTCTTTATTCACCTTCATGGACAAGGATTAGCAGCCAATACGATATCAACCTGCAAATCAGCCTTGACTAGACCAATTCTATATGCTTTCCAAATTGATCTGTCCAACGACATCTTCAACAAACTACCAAAAGCATGTGCTCGCCTACGTCCAGCACCCCCACCGAAACCGATCTCCTGGTCACTAGACAAGGTACTCCATTTCGCCTCCAACTTGGACAATGATTCATGCCCCCCTCAAGGATCTGACTCAGAAAGTTATATTTTTATTTGCTCTCGCTTCGGGAGCTCGAGTCAGCGAAATAGTGGCATTATCAAGAGAAGAAGGACACATCCTGTTTACCGATTCAGGAGAAGTGACCCTCTCCCCTGATCCGACGTTTCTCGCTAAAAATGAATTACCCACCAAAAGATGGGGCCCTTGGAGAATATGCCCCCTGAAGGAGGATGTCTCTCTATGTCCAGTAGAGAGCCTCAAGGTCTATCTTCGCAGAACTTCAAACTTTGGTGGAGGCCAACTCTTCAAAGGAGAAACATCGGGCAGCGACCTGTCACTGAAACAATTAAGAGCGAAAATCAACTACTTCATTCGCAGAGCGGATCCGAACAGTACACCCGCTGGTCATGATCCTAGAAAAGTGGCATCATCTCTGAATTTCTTTCAGAGCATGGACTTTGAAAGCCTTAAAAACTTCACGGGCTGGAAGTCCTCGCGAGTTTTCTTTAAACATTATGCGAAACAAGTGCACGAAGTCAAACATTTTGTGGTAGCCGCAGGTAGTGTTATGAAACCTGCACCTAACACTGCGTAGAACAGTGAGTTACTTGGGACTCTAACTCTTCGGGTGCCTATGTTGACCCTCGAGCGATTCATAGTGATGTTGAAAAACACTTAGTGCTTTTATAACTGTTCTTATCCCAGGTGAAATGTCATAGTGTCACACAAGTGCCGCATGCCTTGAGCATGATGTGTTTTAATTAAAGACTTGCGTTCCTCGAGAACGAGTACCTACTAATAATCCTGAAATTCCTTTTCAGATTCAAGAGCAAGCCTTTATTTCTATGTACATTATTATTACTGTAAATGAACTTTACTTTTTGCTGTAAATTAATCAATTTCTGCATTTGTGAAATAAAATTTCTATTTTATTACTTGTGCGTCTCTATCAGCTCCTACTTACTATGAAATACATACCTGTCATAGTTTTATTTATTCCTCCTTTCTTATGGTTATGAAGAATTTAAGATGTCTAATCCTAAATTATATTCACCCTGACTAAGTAAGGTTCCTACACGAATACTTACTTTTGATACCCAAGAGATGAACTCTATACACAGTGTCCAACCACCACTGTTCTAATTTCAGAATGTTCCTATAAAAATACCAAACATTCAGCTTCATCTCTAAGTTCTTCAAGTTCTTCTCTCAGGATGAATAGCCCTTCAATACCACTTTGACGTCGGCATAGCCCATGGGAACTTCACTGCCAAGGGGGGCAGGATACTTCTTCCCTATGGTTCTTTATTTAAGATTACTTTGCTGTTTTGTCAATGCCTAGGCACTTAATACTAGGGGAAAATCTACCACGATACATTGATTCTCTGGTACTCTTCCATCAGGACGCCATGGCTTGAGCCCAAAAAACGGATTTTGAGCGAAGCGAAAAATCTATTTTTGGGTGAGATAGCCATGGCGTCCTGATGGACCCTCCCTACTACTTCGTCCAGTTTTGTTCCCACCCTGTGCTACTGTATCATGGTGATGGGCAGCAACTGGCTTCAGGATGAAGACGGGCGTGACGTCATCAGAGCAATGGCGTCCGTTTGTTTACGTCTCGAGTATCAGTAGTAGCCACGAGTGAGATTAGCTGTGGAACGGCTCCCAGCTATTCTCAGTCCTTACACACCGAAGCATTAACTCTGTTCGGGGTGAAGATAGCTATGTGGCGCGTTCAGACATGCGCGTCCCCTGTTGTATTACGATGTCTTAAAGGGAAACCTTTGAGATACTCGCTCCAGAAGTTAGAATTCTGTGATAACCTGTGGTTAAATTCTCTGGGAATATCTTAGTAGTCTTATACCCAAGGAAGCTACCAAAAAGGAACCTTCCATCAGGACGCCATGGCTATCTCACCCAAAAATAGATTTTTCGCTTCGCTCAAAATCCGTTATTTCATTCGGGGAAACGGGAGACGTAATCTCGAATTCAATTACTAACTCAAATTACCTAACAGCAAAGTTAGCAATTAACAATTTCTTGGTAGAATGCATTTCTAGAATGTAATATAAATGGGCCTATAAATATGCATTACAAAATACAACAAATGCAGCTGTAGTAGTTCACTGCCCGACAAAGGCCTCAAACATATCGACTGAGTTAAAGCTCGCACGCTTACACTCGGGCAAACTATTTAATCTCATTTCTCCCCGCCCCCTTTTTTTACATATATATGAAAGATCTATTGTTACTGCTCTTAAAATATTCTATTTTGATTTTTCATCATTTAGTTACTTCACTTATTTCCTTTCCTCACTGGGTTATTTTTCCTTGCTGGAGCCCTGGGGATTATAGCTTTTTGAATTTGGGTTGTAGCTTCTTAGTAGTAGTAGTAGTAGTAGTAATTGATTTTTTGGGTTTGGCCATTTTTTATTCCCACACTAGCCAACTGCGGATTAGTGATGGTGGGAGACAGTCATTGCTCACAACAAACCAACCTACTATGAATGGCCCTGACTAGTACAGCCCGTTAATCCCTACTCCTTATTAGTGTGTGTGTGGTATATATATATATATATATATATAATTGTGTGCGTATATATGCACATAGTTTTGTTGCAATTGTATTGTATTTTGCAAATAAAAAACTATATACATACATTAATAAATAACAATCAAAGTCATAATAAAGTTCTTTGCTCGTCAAGCTACAAACGTTAAAGCTAATTTCAAATGCCAAGTCTGAAACACGTATCACCAAAAAAAAAAATTTTTCTTTTTTTTTAGGTACTCTTCGGCGAACTTCAACAGGTGAATTACGTATCTTAAAGCTACAACACCATAGTATGATAATAATAATAATAATAATAATAATAATAATAATAATAATAATAATAATAATAATAATAATAATAATAATAATAATAATAATAATAATAACACTTACGTAAAGTAAGCTTTTTTTGACATATAATAAAAGTGATGATACATGGAAGTCCTATGCTGTTGTTATTTTGTACATTTTAGTTTCCATTCGTTGATAAAATCTATTCAGAATAATAATAATACTAGACGGTTAAACAGACAACATATATGAAAAATTAGCCTATTGTAAAGTACAGAGGCTAGACAGTAAAACTGAAGAACGTCTGGACGGTTGATGTGGGGGTTGAAGGAATACAGCAAAAAAAAAAAAAAAAAAAAAAAAAAACATTAACACCATGCGGTGTACTGGTGACACCCCAACCACTTTAGCCAAACTGATAAAATGTCTCTAAACTTATAACCGATTTGCTCTCTCTCTCTCTCTCTCTCTCTCTCTCTCTCTCTCTCTCAATGGCCCGTTGAAACGTGAAGTTTACAAATTACGTATGACCAATTACCTAATGTTAACTCAAGACGCCTCAAACAACAAAAGGAAATATATATATATATAGACTAAAACATTATATATATATATATATATATATATATATGTATGTATCACTTTCTCTTATGAAAAGTATTTAATTAGATGGTCATCCGAAGCTTTAGAACATAAGTTATTAATAGTTACAACTCAAAAGAGAATAATGATGAGAATAACACTAAGAGACAGAAAAAGAGCAACATGGATAAAAAGGCAAACTAAAGCGGAGGATATTCTAACAATTTGTTAGAAAAAGAAATGGACATGGGCAGAACATATAATGAGAAAGACAGATAATAGATGGACATTAAGAATAACAGAGTGGGTCTCTAGATATTGCAATAGAAGCAGGGGGAAGGAAAAGAAGACGATGGATTGACGAATTAAGAAAATTTGCGGTTGTGAACTGGCATAGAAAGACCATGAATAGACGTGGGTGAAAGGACATGTCTGAAGCATTGGACTTGCAGTGGAATAGTTTGATTGCAAATGTATTGTAATTCTCAAATAAATCAAATAAAAATATGAATAAATCTATTAATAATAATCAATTCCAAATAATACCGTTCTTTGGGCATCGAACTTCAAATATCGAAATATGAAAGTTCATGTCGGGAATTTCGACCTGAACAATCGAAGTTCCCGCCATTTTACTCCGCCTACGATTACGTCAAATTGGAGGGAGAGGAGAGATCTCGCGGGCGAATGAATGTCGTTCAAGACGAGAATGTTTAGAACCAAAAAGAGAAACCGCCTGGTAAGGGAGGCGCTGAGACTAAAAAATTCAATCACTTGTAATTTAAGATTAAGAAAAATAACGTCATTCTATTGTAACATGATAAAAAAAATCCAATCTATAAATTTAGGTTCAGGAAAAATTGCGCGAGAAAGGTGACGTCGGAGACTGTAGAGGCTTGCTCTGTCTCTTTGATCCGACGTCCCCAACCACAGTAAGTCCTATCTAATTGTTCTCTCTCCCCACCCCTAGTGTACCCAGGTCGGTTTCCATGTAGGTCTTGATAGAGTTATTGTAAAGTTTGTATCTGTTAATATTTTATCGATCCTTGTGCCAGGGGACCAGTGTTATTGTGTAAAGTACGTCTAAAGGTCTCGGTAAGGCGTTTATCGAGATAACTTTATAAATTTTCAATTAATTTGCTAAAATCTTGAGTCCGATGCGGACATAGTTTTTTTTGGGGTCACGCACATGTTCTTGTATGTCAAGTAAGGGTTAATTTTTCATGTTTCTCGTACTAGATTATTATTTTTATAATAAAATTTGTTAAAATATAGCCATATTCTATTTACTTCCCCAATGGTTTTGTGAGGTTTGTCCTTAAGACCTTGTGATCAGCCCAGTCCATCGGGCTATTTAGTATAAACCGGTGAAATTTCGCCACATTTGGTCCTTCGAACCGGATCACAAGTGCTTCCCAGAGCCGGACGGGACTAATTAGAGTATGAGCTTTTGAGGGTGGGAGAGAAGTAACAATTAAAGGTTCGTCTACGTCCCGATGTGCGATCGCCCACATGGGTCAGTTTCTTTGAGTCCCTTCCTAACGTAAAGTTACCTTTCATTCCTTGCTTTGCCAAACCCCCCCCAAACGTAAAGTAAAGTTAATTAAGATGGCGGTGTCCACGATCGTTCATATCGAGGCGTCGATGGGCCTAGTGGAAGACTTACTAAGCGAAACGCAAAGGGCGCTGATAGAGACCTACTCCGAGTCCGTTTACCAGAATTTGGTAACGGAGTTGCAGGCAGAGGTCCGACAGCTTAAAGAGCTATACAAAAGCCAGCGCGTTAAATTAGAATCTAGTATCGAAGCCCGAATTAGGCATATGTTAGGTGAAGCGACACGTGCTTCCACCCTATTGTATAATAGAATAGATAAAGTGAAAGGCCCTTCAACGGGAACGATGCCCTCCCCAGGTTGAAGCCGCTGCCTCTCCCCACGTTTCAAGGGAAGTGCAAGAGTACGCATCGTACCGTGAACTATTCACGATCCACGTGGATCGAAGAGCTGATTTAGACGAAGTGTCTAAATTCACGTATTTATTGGGGACGTTGGGCAAAGAGCCGCTTAGGATCATCAAATCTCTAAGTGTAACCGCCGCGAACTATAGTGTAGCATTAGACCTATTAGATAAGCAGTATGGCAACGTGCACCAGACACTCGTGATTCTGCACCGTAAATTAGCCAACATCTTTGTGCCGTCACTAAACCCAGTAGAACTCAAAAGGTTCCGTTTTGAGTTGACCATCATTATTGAACAAATCAAAAGACTGAGTACCAATGACTTAGGCCAGGGCATGGTCATGAGCCTCATTAATCAAAAACTTTCAGAGGGAAAGCTCTACCGCAAAGTGGTAGAGCATTTGAGAAAATGCGACTACACGTTGGACGAGTTTTTTGAGGCAATAGATTTTATTGTGAGAATGCTAGAAGACGATGCGTTGCAGAGAGGAGACAGTCTTGAGAGTGACAAAAGACCAGACAGTAGTGTAAGACCGAAAACCCATCCCATCCACCATAATTCCTGCCCATTTTGTAGCGAACGGCATCCGCCTCATGGATGTCGCCAAGTGACTGACGTAGCTGCTAGACGTCGCATTTTGTTAAAAAGGGGTCTTTGTTTTAATTGCACGAAATCAGGCCATCGTAGCGATAAATGTCCGGTTTCAAATTCCTGTAGAAACTGTAATGCTAAGCACCACACTGCAATTTGCGATGCGGGTAGACCGCAATCAATCCCTAGTCATAGTAGTAATAGTCAATCAACAACGTCCCGCCCCGTAGTAAATGCGACGCCTGCGCAGAACCAAACTGCCCCCCGTCCATCCAAAGTTAAAGTAGAATCTAAACCATGCACAAGCGCAAAGATCGCGCACAGGTCTGATGTGGACCTCCCATGCACTATCTTGCCAACAGCCATGGCAGGTATTCAACAAAAGCAAGGTAGTAAGCGAGTCCGCCTATTTCTCGACTCAGGAAGCCAGAGGAGCTTCATCTCAGCAAAAATTGCCCGTCAATTAGGCCTACTGGTGGTAGGAAGAGTATCCTTGAATATAGCTCCGTTTGGTTCCGAGGAAATAAGCGGACAATACGATGTAGTAAGTTGCAGGGTTGAAATGGGGAAAAGAATCGTGCGTATGAAGTTGGTGGCACACGAACACGTGGACGTCCCGATACATAACGTGGGTTATGTAAAGGTCAGACAGCATCTGTTGACAAAGGGAGTCACGTTAGCCGATCCAGCAAACCAATCAGATACCATGAAGAACGTTCACATTTTAGTTGGGGCTGATTATTTTAGCTATTTTATTATAGGTGTTGAAAAAGTAGATGGGATAAATCTCTTCTTGACGCATAATGGTATGTCCCCGTACGGGAAGGTGCCACAGTGGCTGTTCCAAGGGGAAAAGGTCGAACAAGTAAGAACGTTGAGAGTGTGCAGAATCACGGACGAGCCATATCTGTGTGATGTAGACGAGTGGTGGCGATTAGACCGTGTTGGCATCGCCCCATCTGAGCAATACACTGTTCGCGAGGCCGAGGCCGTGCGAAAGGTATCACAAAGCGTTGTAAGGAAACCTGAGGGATATCAGGTTAGCCTACCATTCGGGTCGGATGCTAGGCCAGAAACAAATTATCGTAACACTGTGGCGCAGTTAGAGTCGTTGCAGACCAAATTCAGAAAGGATAGGAAATATTTTGAACAATATCAGGGAGTGATAGATAAATATATCGAAGCAGGTTTTATATCAGAGGTGAAAAATCCCATAGTGGAAGGTTATTAAATGCCACACTTTGGTGTTAAGAAAGACAGCCGTACCACCCCCCTTAGAATCGTGTTCAATGCCTCGGCAAAGTCAAAGGGTTGCAAGTCATTGAATGAATGTCTCTTACCTGGGCCCAATTTGGTAGAGGTAGCATATAGTTTAATTATAAGGTTTAGGTTGAACCGATATGCCATGTTAGCTGACATAAGTAAAGGATTCCATCGTGTTTTGTTAGATCCTCGTGATGCCAAATACACACGATTTCTGTGGCACGAGGCAGCTGGTCGAGCGCTTACCTTCACCTTTAGAGTCGTGGTGTTCGGCATCACAGCTAGTCCATTTTTGCTACAACAGATATTAAATTGTCATTTTAAAGAGGAAGGGCGCCCAGATTTAGTAAAATCCTTTTATGTCGATAACTATCTGGCCACGTTTGAGGATTTAGAACATATGAGGCGAGAGCATGAGTCTGTTCATAACATCTTAAAAGGGGCGGGTATGCCCTTAGAAGGGTGGGCAAGCAATCACTTAGCCTTCAATAGCGAGAAACAGTGGAGTGAGCCTGTGAGTGTGAACGTGCTCGGGCTGCGATGGGCCCGGGACGTGGACAGATTGTGTGTGAAAGAAAGTAAAAGGATCTGTGAGTTGGGGGAGGGATGGGTGCCTACGAAGCGTAGGGTACTTTCCCTATTAGTCTCCATTTATGATCCGATAGGCTTGATAAGCCCATTATTTGTAAGAGGAAAACTTTTCCTTCAACACCTATGGGAGGATAATGTAGGTTGGGATGATGTGTTAGGAGAAGAAAGGGCTAAACAGGCAAGTGAATTGTTGAATGATTTGAAAGCGGTGAGCGACATCACCTTTCAAAGATCGATAGGAAGAAGGGGCTTAGAACTTCATGTGTTCATCGATGCCAGCAGTAAGGCATATGGAGCAGTGGCATATACCAGGGACGATTGCAATCGGGTAAGTTTGGTGACCAGTAAAATGAGGATCACTCCGAAAGGGATGAGCAAACTGACGATCCCTAAGTTAGAGCTACTGGCCTTGTTGTTAGGCAGCAGACTAGCAAGAACACTCAAGGAACTGATCGAGCCACGGGAAATAGTAATGTGGACCGACAGTAAGGTAACGTTGGCATGGGTAGCATCTCCCGATGCCCGATCTAATAAAAATGTGTTTGTTTCTAACAGAGTGGCGGAGATTATTTTTATTCAGCAGGTTTGTAGTTTCAGTCTGAACCATGTCCCTAGTCATCAGAACCCTGCCGATATCCTATCCCGAGGTGCAACGGCTCAACAATTGCAAGCTAACTCCCTGTGGAGGAACGGTCCAGAATTCCTCAGGACCACGGGAAAGCCTGTTCCTTACAAGGAGGAAGATCCACTACATCAAACTCACGTAGTAGCGGCGGTACAGGAGTTAAGGGAGATGTGTCCTACCCCCCAGGCGAGATTTGGGACATCCTGAAAAGGGAAGTAGGGTTCCAATTCTTGTTGAGAGTAGCCAGACTAGTTTTAAAGTTTGCTAAGATAGAACGGCATCCATTCAGTATTGTTGTCCAATTAGAGCAAAAACATTATTTGCCTACGGTTTATGCCTACTTAGAGGGCGGAGTCAGACCCCCTCGTGAAGTTGCTAATTTTGTCAGACAATTGAATTTAGTTTTAGTAGATAATCTCATCTGCACCAGGGGACGAGTGTCCCATGTAGGAGAAACTGATCAGTTAATTCTCTTGCCAGCCAAAGGGCATTTAGTTAGGATGTATTTAAATCATTTACATCAGTTACATTTGCATTGTGGGGTGAATACTCTAATAGGTATCTTTCGACAGAAATGTTGGGTGGCGGGTCTACGTTCCATTGCAAAGCGAACCGTGCGGCAATGCCCCGAATGCAAGCTAGCCTTCCAGCCTCTAACGAGACAGCCACCACCACCCCCCCTGCCCAAGGAAAGGATCACACTCACAAAACCCTTCACAGCGGTCGGAGTGGACCACACAGCAGCCATTCATACCGAAAAGCGGCCAGGATATATACTTATCATAACCTGCATGGCTAGCAGAGCCGTGTACCTTGACTTTTGTCCCTCTTTGGAAGCAGAAGAATTCGTGTTGGCACTAAGACGGTTTAGTGCCACCCATGGTGCCCTACAGCTCATCATGTCCGATAACCATCAAACCTTCAAGGCTGCCAGCCACCTCCTGCAGGGACTTTACGAGGAAGATGAAGTCCAACAGTTCCTGAGGAAAACTGGCATAAAGTGGCGGTTTCAGACGCTCCGTGCACCTTGGAAAGGTGGGTTCTTCGAGCGTTTGATAGGAGTAACGAAACGGACCCTCCAGATAGCCCTCGGAAAGAAGTACCTGCCGGACGCCCACGTGCTAACCCTCGTGAAAGAAGCAGAAGCAGTGGTGAATAATCGACCGCTTATGTACAGCGGTGACGAGCGCGAGGATGAAGTCCTCACCCCCTCCCATTTGATAAGAGGACACCAAGTCCACTTCATGGCACCAATCTTACCGGACGACTGTCTCAACGCAACCTTCACCTCTCGGAAGCTACGTGATCGTTAAATAAGATTGACAGATTCACTCAAGGCGTTTAGAGAACGATGGAGAAGGGAATACTTGAGTTCCTTGAGAGCCCGGCACGACTGTCGGCCCGGGGAACCCTCCAAGCTGCACCCCGGAGACATCGTGCTAGTTAAGCAGGAGAATAAGAAAAGAGCGACATGGCCTCTGGGACGTGTCGTGGAGACGTATCCTGACGACGATGGAGTCGTACGTTCGGCTAAAGTGTTGTTTAAGGGTGTCGAGTCGCTGCGAGCTGTCAGCCACCTGGTTCCTCTAGAAATAGCCCCCTCTGAGGATGACGATGGAGGAGAAGACGACGACGGCGATGACGGAGAAGAGGGCGCGTACAGTTCGACAGCCGGAATGCCAGGGATAGCGGAGACATCTGGGGACGACCAGGGTATGGCAACAGCTACGACAACTCAACAACCAGCCACAGGAACGGACGACAACGACGAGAAAGGTGAGAACTATACATGTTAGTGAAAGAAGTGAAAATGAAACTGAATCAGAGCAGACAAACGCACAAGGACGTTCTGCACGCCCATTGAGAAGGGCTGCCGCGAAACAGCGAGAATTGATGGACTGTCTGCTGAAAGGTGACGATATATAAAACGTAGCTGTAAACAATGAGTGAAAAGGGGGCGTGTCCTATCTGGAAGGTAGGGAGAGTGGAGTTTGTGAGGTGTGCGTGAATCTGCGGAGGTTGGAAGTGCGTAGGGGTGGAGAACGGGGACGGGATGGTCTCTCGTGCGTACAGACCGAGCGTTGCACAGAACTAACCCCTCCCTCTTGTACTCCAGTAAGTAACAGCCTGCATGTAGCAGCGCTATATAAGTCTCGATTATTGTGAATTGAGACAGACTGAACTTGAATTGTTATGTATGCATTTCTGCCATTTTCTGATTGTCTTAGGCCCATTGCCTTTGCACTTGAATTTTTATGTATGCATTTCTGCCATTTTCTGATTGTTTTAGGCCCATTGCCTAATTGCCTTTACATTTGAATTGTGTGCATTTCCATTGCCATTTTCTGATTGTCTTAGGCCCATTGCCTAATTGCCTTTGCACTTGAATTGTTATGTATGCATTGCCATTTTCTGATTGTCTTAGGCCCATTGCCTAATTGCCTTTGCACTTGAATTGTTATGTATGCATTTCTGCCATTTTCTGATTGTTTTAGGCCCATTGCCTGATTGCCTTTGCATTTGAATTGTGCGCATTTCCATTGCCATTTTCTGATTGTTTTAGGCCCATTGCCTAATTGCCTTTGAATTGTAATGTATGCATTTCCATTGCCATTTTCTGTTTGTTTTAGGCCCATTGCCTACTTGCTTTGCCATTTGAATTTTGTAAAATGTGTGTGTACATTATCACTGATTTCTGCTGTTCCTTATGTGTATTATACACGAGTGCATTAGAATTGCTAGGCCCATTGCCTAATTTGAACTGTTGTATGACTATATGTTTATTATTGATTATGTTTATTGCCCCGGGGTAACATTGCTGTGTTGTATATTGTGCGTACTCTGTTAGAGTCGTTGCGGAGCGCTACGCAGCGAGCCTAACAGAGTCTCGGAGTAAGTCACTCCCCCCACCCCGAGTCCAGCTCCATCCAATTGACCGACGTTTCATCGCTCCTTATTTTGGGGCGTGGAGGATGTCGGGAATTTCGACCTGATCAATCGAAGTTCCCGCCATTTGACTCCGCCTACGATTACGTCAAATTGGAGGGAGAGGAGAGATCTCGCGGGCGAATGAATGTAGTTCAAGACGAGAATGTTTAGAACCAAAAAGAGAAACCGCCTGGTAAGGGAGGCGCTGAGACTAAAGAAATCAATCAATTGTAATTTAAGATTAAGAAAAATAACGTCATTCTATTGTAACATGATAAAAAAAATCCAATCTATAAATTTAGGTTCAGGAAAAATTGCGCGAGAAAGGTGACGTCGGAGACTGTAGAGGCTTGCTCTGTCTCTTTGATCCGACGTCCCCAACCACAGTAAGTCCTATCTAATTGTTCTCTCTCCCCACCCCTAGTGTACCCAGGTCGGTTTCCATGTAGGTCTTGATAGAGTTATTGTAAAGTTTGTATCTGTTAATATTTTATCGATCCTTGTGCCAGGGGACCAGTGTTATTGTGTAAAGTACGTCTAAAGGTCTCGGTAAGGCGTTTATCGAGATAACTTTATAAATTTTAATTAATTTGCTAAAATCTTGAGTCCGATGCGGACATAGTTTTTTTGGGGGTCACGCACATGTTCTTGTATGTCAAGTAAGGGTTAATTTTTCATGTTTCTCGTACTAGATTATTATTTTTATGATAAAATTTGTTAAAATATAGCCATATTCTATTTACTTCCCCAATGGTTTTGTGAGGTTTGTCCTTAAGACCTTGTGATCAGCCCAGTCCATCGGGCTATTTAGTATAAACCGGTGAAATTTCGCCACAGTTCAAGTCAGAATTCTCCCAATTTCAAATTCAACGTCTTTAACGGTCTTGTCGAAGAATGTGTTTCGAATAACGCTGATGTCACCAAATTGGCTTTCATTCAATAAATCGGGATTGAAAGTTGGAAACTTGGCGCTACCGGTCTGAAGTTAAAGGCTGCTCTGTGTGTGTGTGTGTGTGTCGTTTCATAACCGCGTAAAACTGCTTTTAATTGCAGAACTTGACAAAGAATGTGGCAAGATTTAAATCATTTGTATATAATTTGGATGTTCGTTCCATCGGCGAAAGTACATGCAGTATCCTTACGCTATTTCCCTTTGTAGACTTAGACAGTGAATAATAATAATAATAATAATAATAATAATAATAATAATAATAATAATAATAATAATAATAATAATAATACCATTACGCAATGTAAGTGATGATCCATTAACGGCTATATGCCTACGATATGTTAACGTCAAACCTGATGAATAGAAGACTAAGCTATACTTCACGTGACTGAATTTGATTAGAGAACAATATTCAGATAAGTTAATTATGTGCCATTTCTTATACATATAGCATTCCATTTCATAATGCTAACGTTGAACGTGTATTCTCACTGATGTGAAGAATAAGTTGGATGTGGTTTCCATAGTATCTATCTTAAAATGTACATGGAAATTTAGTTTCCAATGTAAATAAGCTAGTGTTAGAAAACAAGGACATATTGGAAAAAAAGCAAACTCATCAGAGAAATATACTTAAGTTTTTTTTAGTTGAATTTTCGTTGCAAATTTCTTATTTTCATATAGGATTATAAGCTCCAAATGAAAGGAAGTTAGGTTAGCCTCTGTTGGTATTTTTTTTTTCAAATTATTTTCCTTTCGATTTTTTAAAGCCCATTTAAATTACTGGTTTATGCTCTTCACTCAAGTGATAATTATCTATACGTTTTATAATATATTGGCCTAGTTGTGTATGGAGGTATAAATCTATATACTGTATTTGGTTAAAATTTCAGGTGTTCCGAATTTCTAATATTCTAATCTGGAAACCCCTGACTTATACATTTTCAGTTTTCAATCATTGATAAAATCTATTCAGAAAAAAATAATAAAAAATTGAACAAAATTAGCTTTGGAAGTGGAGAAAGAATGTAGCCAAAAAAAAAAAATCCGTTTAACGCTTACAGAGCAAAACAAAGGTCGTAAGCCTAGTGGTGACATTAACCCCAATCCCTATACCGCAATTAATAAAATGGCTCAAATTTTGTAACCGATTCGTCATGAAATTCATCTCTACTTTCTACTCATTTCTTTCAGTCTCTGGCTTCCTTTTAAACTGAGAATTGAGTTTAAAATATGTACAACAACCCATTTATAACCCGGATGTCCAAGAGAATTGCTACATATTATGCAGCCAACAAATCGTGTTGACACGAAATAGTTACAGATGGTTTGAAATCATTCGAACCTAGATATGTCTACTGTTGGCACTATGAGTCTAGAATCTAGAGCCTTTAAATGTGGGGCCCCAAGACTATACGATAAGTTCCCACTAGACATTCGAAAGATTGAAGATATTATTAAGACTTTCAAGAGGAAACTGAAGACTTTCTTGTTCCATATGTGCTTCGATAGTGTGGATTTGACAGTGAAAATAAACAAGCAATATGTGTGAAATATTCAATGATATCGAACGAATATGATAAAATGACTGTGGAGGTCCTGTAGGCAGTAGGGCTCCCCTGCTGTATAAGACAGGAAAAACAGCCCTTAAAGTAAATCCTGATTGACCGTTTTAGAGTAAGGCAAATAACTCTAATATGCACACACATTAATGGTCCTACCAGTCTTTATATTATGACAAATATCTCGATATCTACATGTTGAACGTCAAGAATAAAATTAAAAAAAAAAAAACATTAATTCTGTAGTAAAGATTGTAAACAATTTTACCTTCCAAAAAATTAATTTGTCTATAAAATTGCCTCTCAATGACTAGACTCGCCTCAAATAACTAAAAAAAAAAAAAAATAAAAAATAAAAAAAAGAATGAATAATAAAACATTCTAAAATACCTTTAAACAACAAATTTGACAAAGTTTGTGAGTAGGTCTTAACAAACAGTAATTACAGAGTACGTTAATATAGAATACTGGAATAGGCAACTGGTACACAAATAGTATTTCTCTAAAATCATGGCCGACAGAGAAGACTTCGTTAATAAAGGTATATTTAATCAGAGTAATGAAAACAGTAATACAGTATTCAATTTATTAACTTCTAACAGCAAAGTTGGAAATTACAATTTGCTGCATGAATTTTCAAAACGCATAAACCCACATATGATTATGAATTAGTGTAAATACATATATATCAGAAACTCGGAAGCCTTCTAAAGATAAGCTAGTTACAACTCGAATAACAAAAAGAAAATATATAATGATGGGAATAAATAAGAGAGTAAAAGAGCAACAATGATACGAGAGCAAACTAAAGTAGAGGGTATTCTAACAGCATGTAAGAAAAATGGACATAGGCAGGACATAAAATGAGAATGACAGACAATAGATGGATATTCAGAATAACACAATGGGACCCTAGATTTTGCAAACAAAACAGGGGAAGGAAGATGATGGATCGACGAACTAAGGAAATTTTTGGGGTATAGACTGACATGGAAAGACCACAACCAGACCCAAGTGGAAGGACGTGTCTGGGGCTTTTTGTCCTGCAGTGGAATACCTTAATTTCAAATATATAGTATTTCATATACAAATGAAATATAAATAAATTTATCAATAATAATCAAAGCCATTATAATAACCTTTGGGCATCGAAGAAAATATTAAAGTTAAAATCAGAATTCTCCCGATTTTAAATTCAACGTCTTCAACAGTTGTCACCGAAAATGTGTTTCAAATGTTGTTGTTGTTGTTGTTGGGGTATTAAAGCCAACACTTGTTGTTGGCACGGGCCTTTCCCTTGGTTGGCCCGTAGGTGATCTGTAAAAATTTTTAAGGTAGTTGCATTAATGGAAATTTGAAAGGTTTTTAGTAGTAGAAAAAGATGTGGATAGGGTAAGGATGATGGTGGTAGTGGTAGAGGGCCATCATTTCTCGGATAGTGGTAGTTTGAAAAGTGGGGGTGTAAGGCTTTTGAAGATTAGAGAAAAATTGTGCAGGTGGGGTTGTCCAACCCTTTACTCCCTAGGGTCCCTGCAGAGAGATTTTTAGTGGTAGATTAGTTGAGAAGTGAAAGGGGGTGATGTGAATAGAGCCTTACAATGAGGGGATGAGATGGTGCATGGAATGAGGAGGTCTTACCTTGGTGGAGGTAGTGTTGAAAGCAACTGTGCATGTGTGTCTATGCTTTCGACAATTGCTTTTGCCAGTGTGGCTGCCTCTTTCATGGCATGTGGTGTGTTGGTGTCTACAAGTAGATCACCTCGTAGCTGTGCTGTTTCTCTGCATTCTAGTAGATAGTGCAGGAGAGCTTGTTGTGGTATGACATCACAGTGTTCACACCTTCTCTGGATGTCATCTAGGAGTTCCCAGTTTGCTTTGTAACCCAGCCGGTTTTCTTGGGGTGTATCTGTCTATGGGAGGGGGTTCTAGTTCCGATGCCCATTTGTACCATGTTGCAGAGGGAGAGCCATTCTCTATCCTCATATGTAGTTCCTTGATTAGGTTGTCCTTGAGCTGTGTCTTTATTTTGCTTTTGATTTGTTGCAGTGCAGGCTGTATGTGCACCTGTACATTGTGAATGTGTTTGGTGCTTTTGGCTAGCTCATCAGCCTTTTCATTCCCTGGTATCCTGATGTGACTGGGGATCCAGTTTATAGTTACTAGTCTGTTTCTTTCATTATGTTGATGTAAGAGGATTTTAATGTCCGCTATCAGGGATTTGTTTTCTTTGTTTTTGTCCTGCTGTAGGGCCTGCACTGAGGATCGTGAATCAGTATGGATGACTACTGGTCCTTCCTCATTTTCAATAGAGTATTTTAATGCTTGCTGTATTGCGACAAGCTCTGTCTGCAGGGTGGAGACATTATTGGATGTTCTCCAGCAAGCTGTGAAATTGCAGGAGTGAACTGCCGCTCCTGCTGTTTGGGTTCCAGGATCTACTGTACCATCAGTATAGTAGATCTGTGCCCCTGTTGTTTCTACAGAGGTTATAGCTGCTTCTGCTGCGTTTCTAAGTTCTTCTATTGTGCAGTTTTCTTTTGCCCATGGGAGTTTGGTGTAGTTGAATTTAGCAACTTGTTTTTTCCATGGTGGAATGTGTATAGTACTTTGTGCTGTGTCAGGTTTTAATTGTAGGATTGTTTTTGTAAAGCCAAGTCTTTTGATGTTATTGCTATGGTCTTTGCCATAAGAATTTGGGGTTTGCACTTCAGGATGTTTGGATAGTTCCTCTCTTACTCGTCTTTTGGTGATTGAGTCTCTGTCTGACAGGAACATCTTTGCAACTATGCTTGCATTTCTTAGTGCAATTCTGTCTTCGAGGGTTGGTAGTCCAGTTTCCAACCTTAGGTTGCACAGTCTTGTCCACATTGGGGCTCCCAACATGAGCCTCATGGCATTGTTTTGAATCACTTCAATTGTGCTTTTTTGTAGATCTGTTAGTCCCAGGAGTGTTGGGGCGGCATAGTCTACTAATGATCTGGAACAGGCTAGATAATATTTCTTTTGGACGTGTTCATTTGCTCCATCATTGAGCCTGCACATATATCTCATAGCTGTATTTCTGGCATTTGTTCTTTCCTTGAGATATTTTATCTCTTGCTTGAAAGTGAGCTGTTTGTCTATTATTACCCCGAGGTATGTGTATCTGTCCACCCATTCTAGGGGTTCCATTCCTATTGTGAGTGGTTGTACGGGGTTTGGGGCTTTGATTGTCATTGCTTTTGTTTTGGCAATGTTAATTTTTAGTCCAAGCTCATTGGATTTGTGGCTGATGGAATTGAGTACTCTTTGCATTTTTATTGTCCTGACTGGCCCTCGAGCTATTACACATACATCATCTGCATAGATAAATATATTTACTCCTTCAGGTAGCTGAAGTGAGGCTATATTTTCCATGAGGATGTTGAAAAGGAGGGGGCTTAGAATTCCTCCTTGTGGCGTACCATTTTCCAATTTATGATATGTGGATATCACTCCTTGAAATTTGACTCTGGCTTGCCTTCCTAGCATGTAGTTTTAGTCCATGCTAGTAGGTGTCCTTTGACTCCTTTTTTAGCTACTGATTGCAGCACTGCAACTGGGCTTGCAAGCTCGAAGGCTTTTTCAAAGTCTATGAAGACTATTGTTGCCTTGTTCTGATTTATGCAGCTTAATACATCTGTGATGCATTCAGAGGTACCAATTCCCTCCTGATATGCATATAGCTGCTTGTTTAGGGGGCCAATTTTGTACTTTAATCTGTTTAAGACCATTTTTTCTCCTGTTTTTTCTATACAGGATACCAAGGCTATTGGCCTAGGATTTGTTGGATCCTTTGGCTTGGGGATTGGCTGTGTATCTTGTTGTCTCCAGGTTTGAGGCCTTATGTGCTCTAGGTGTGTTTTGTTTAGTAATCTTAGGAACGCAGTTTCTCCTGCTGGACCCATGTGTTTGATCATTGTGTAGGTGATTTTGTCAGCTCCAGGTGCAGTGTCTTTCCCTGTCTTTTGTACTGCTCTTAGCTCCTCAACTGTGTATGGGGTGTCTGTGTCATCCTGCTGAAGGCAGGCTGTGTTGATCTCTTCCCATCTGGATGGCGCCAGTTGCTCTTGTTGCATTCTGGTTTCGGGGGAGAGATTGATTGACAGTGTTCTGTTTGCAAAGGATGTTGCAATTCTTTCAGCCTCCTCATGTGGGTGTGGGTGTGTGGCAATTGGTGTCTTTCTCTTTTTTCCGGCTACTCTGCCTAGCCATTTCCAAAGCTGAGTTAGAGTGGTGTATACTGACAGGCTTGAACACCATTCCATCCATTTTTCAATTCTGATTTCATGGATTCTTTCATTTGTTTCAGTTCTGACTGTTTGTAGTAGCTCTCTGTTTTCTACTGTGGATCTTCTTCTGTATATTTTTGTGACTGTTTAGTCTGGTTTTTAGTCTTCTGACTTCTGGGCAGTAGTACCAGGAGTCTTTGTAAGTGTAACTACCTTGTGTTGTTTTTAGTGGCATAGCTCTGTTGGCTGCATTGTGAAAGGCCTCAACTAGGTCTTTTTCTAGTTGATCTATGTCCTCTGGAGGAACGTAGTTGATTGCCCATTCCTCTATGGTTGTTTGAAAGCAGACCCAGTCTGCTAGGTCCTGGTTCCATCTTGGTGGGGGTGGTGGGATTGGAGGTAGTTGTTGCAGGTCCAATTCTGTCACTGTGGCAAAGTGATCACTTATCAGGGTCGAGTGTACTTGCCACTTGGTTAGATGTCTAATGGCTGTTGTGGCAAAAGTCAGATCCAGTCTACCACCTCTTATGTGTGTAGGTTGCCCTGTGTTTAGGAGGGAGACTCCTTCAAATTCATCCAGGGCGAAAGCTATGTGTTCCCCTGAGGGGTTTGTCATTGATGGGGATGATAGTATGGGGTGATGTGCATTAAAATCCCCGCAGATAATTGTTGGTGTTCTTTCTGTGTGAGCAAAGAGTTGAGTTAGTTGTAACTCTCCTGTATCCTCCCTATGTAATTTTCTGTATATGTTGTATATGTCTATTTTTTGATTCAGTAATGTTATTGTTACTGCTAGTGTCTCTATGTTGGTGCCACAGGGAATAGGATTGTGTAACCTTGTTGTTGGTATGCTAGTTTTAACTAATGTAGCTAGGCCTCTGTCTGTGCCTATCTGTGGTGCGATGTAGGCATTGTAACCTGGGATTTTTAGTTTCTTTCCTGCTGGAAGATTGGTTTCTTGTAGCAGGATGACATCTACATTCTCAGTTTTGCATACTGCAATTAGGGAGGAGATTTTTGATCTAACACCGGCTGAGTTCCAGTTCAGAACTCTTACTCCATGGTGTAGGTTGAAGAGTACTGTCTTGGGTCCCTAGGGGCAAAGGCAATTGCCTTGACCTCAGAGGATGAAGTGGATGAGGTGGATGGGGTGAGCGTGGATGATGGGATGATGGATGGGGTGAGTGGTATGATAGGTGCGGGGACTGAAGTAGAGGATGTGGAAGGTACGGGTGATTGAGGTGATGGAATGGTAGGTGTGGTTGGTGAGGAGTGAGAAGTGATCTCCTGGATAGCAAGAGAGGGGGATTGGGAGACTTATTCTTGGAGAGCAAGTCGTTTAGGACTTGTTCAATGCTGGTTACAATTGTCTCAGCATTGATTTTTCCAGTCACGGCCTGTGTGACTAGTTCAGTCAATTTATCCTTTAGGACCGTGGTCTTTATGAAGATGGTCCTGGGTAGTGGTTTTGGTCCTGCAGTTGGAGCCCTGGAGGTTGATCTGGCTCTGGGTTTTGACACTGATCTGGTTCTGGAGTTGGAGTGCCTGCTTAGCTCCTCCTGGGTGTAGAATCTTCTCCTGGGTAGAGGTTTGGGGGCCGCTCTTCCTCTTGATGGGTCCCTTTTGTCTTTAGGGAGGGCAGCAATTACCCTTGCTACCCTTTCAGGGCATCCCCAGGCCATTGCAGTATGCCCTTTCTTGCAATTAGAGCACTTTTTCACAGTGGGTATTCCAGCAGCCTTCTTGTCAATGCACTCCTGTGTGGGGTGCTTAAGGCTGCAGACAGCACAGGTTGGGACCTTTGCTTGGCATTGGTCCTTGTGATGCCCAAACTTCTGGCAGTTGTAACATCTGTGGGGATCAGGGTAATACTTGTTGACCCTGAAGCTGCCGAAGATGCCTAGATCAACTCTTCGTGGGTGTGGACCCTTAAATGTCACTAGTATGGCTTTGGTAAGGAAGCCTGCCTTGTTCTTCATGCGTTCTGCTGCAGTGATGTTGGTTAATTTTAATAGATGGCTTTCCATCATGTCAGTTGGGTAGCCAACCATAACTGCTTCATTTAATTTTTCCTCTTCTTTAAGCTCTAATAGCCTAATGTCTGAGGTGCTCCGTAAGGTTATCAGGGCTCTTGTGTCCCTGGTGGATATGGTCCACTATCCTTGCCTGTTTGGTTTGGCAATCATTTGTATGTTTTTATGTTTACTTTCAAAGGCACCAATAGCCTTGAAGGCCTCTGATGGGTTTGCAGCTAAGACCCTGAAGAAATAGGTCTTATTTTCTCTAGCAGGCTGGTTGCTGCTTCCTACGGTGAGGTTTCCTTGCTGGGTAGGCACATCATTCCTTGGTTGGCTCCTTCTAGGAAGTTTCTTCTTTCTCCTTACTGCCTGCCAAGGTAGGTTTCCTTCTCCATCAGAGTCGTTGTCAGCGTTGGTCCTCTTGCGGTTTGTTTGGTCCTGGTCCTGGTCCATCTGTTTTCGTTCCTCGTTCATCAGTTCCTGTTCGGCTTCCATTTCCAGTTCCGTTAGACAGGGTTGCAGGTCGGGGTCCATCTCTATTTCACCAGTGCCCAGGGCTTCTAGCACGATTTCATAAAGCTCATTTACTAATCTCCAAGATAAGTCCTTGATTTGAAGAAGGGAGAGTAGATGATCAGAGATCATACAGAGAGACAGACAGTGTGCCTGGTGGGGTTGTCCAACCCTTTAAGCCCTAGGGCCCCAAACAAAGTTATAGTAGGAGTTATAAGAATGAAATACAGAATCTGAAAAATGAAACACAATTTCATTAGTTATATGGGGGATGTGAAGAATTTTCTTCACTCTTCTTCTTTTAATCGTATTTTTAGCTCTCTTCTACTAATACTATAGCTACCCCTTAAACATTCTCTCCTACATCTAGTTTTCTTTCACGAAACATAGGGAGGACTAACCTAAACTTGTTGACAGTGGCGCACGCCATGCTCGTGACGTCACAGCGTAGATACGCACGTTAGAGGGCCTTAGTGTAACCACGGCGTATGTTGGTTCTTTCCTTAAACTACATGGGTCGAGATTAAATTCCTAAACTGCACATTTTAAATAAATTCCAATACTGCTGAATTAATGCATCTTATATTTCTCAATACCAATTAAGGTTTGTTAATTTTAAGATGTATGTCCATCGTACCAGTCCATTGCTAATTAATCATTTTAAATATTAATTTTTAGCAAGCCAGAATAGGTAGGATTGTTGTATATATAACCTCCCTCAGAGCAGCAAGATTTATCTGAGTATTTAGTACAAAATCCTGCCTCCTCTGCACTCCTTGCAACAAAATATTGCCCTGTCCTGAACTCCCGATATGGCACCCTCAATGGATTACCGTGCGCATCGAGCTCCTCACCTGTCTGGAAAGGTGAAGCCAGGTGATCTCTTCGACCGTAGAGTCGACCCCATTCTACGAGAAGCTGCCCTAGCTTGCTGACCTGCCTGGTCATTGAACCCATGCACTTCTGGCTCACCCCCACCCCCCTCTTCCAAAACGTGACTCACCAAGGAGTCCTGTTGCTGCCAGTCGGAGAGATTGAGAAGAAGAGGACCCTGGGATACCATAGTTGTAGCCAACGAGGATTCTTGGGGTGAGCCAGGCAAGAGGGCAATGTGCCAATTAGTGCGACAACCAGGTCAACAGCCACCACGGGCATAGGACTAATCTCAAAGGAGTGCAGGTACTACATCAATGGCCATTTAGTTTTCCCCCATTTTTATTAGCTTAGACTAATTTTAACTTTATAGGGAACCTGGCTAATTACACTATTCGGACTGTGTGCGGTGGGATTGTGTGTAAATATTTTTCCATTATTATTTCTTGCTTGGAGACTAGCATAGTCTCTGGGTCACGTGGGCCACGTGCCAGACCCCATTTTGATTTTTGATTATTGCAGACCACGTGTCTAACTAACTAATTTCCATCATTTTGAATTGCTTTCAATTTGAATTTCTTTTATGATATTTTTGTGTTGTTAAGATGTCCGTTTTGTTTTAATGTAAATTTGTGAATAAATCAATATTAGGTTAATTAAACCTCCTTAGTATTTTTGCTCCCTCATTTATTTTAATGTGTGAAATGAATAGTTGATCACGGGACAAAATACCCAATATTTAAAGAGTAAGTCTATAGGTGGTAACAGCGAGGAACTTTGCATTGATATATTTGCTTCGAAGGTAAAGATCCTTATCTTTAAACTTTTAAACTACTTTACATCACTGCTCCCATTTTGGATTTTGTCTGATTACATTAACGTAAAATACCTGTCCAGCATTTCATTGGGGTAGCTGGGACGGAGCCGGAACAGAGCCTGAGAATGAGATGACTGTAGACCTGACAAAGCTAGAGTAGGCCATAAATTACTGATATTTCTGCGTGTGGAGTTCTCCGGCCTCTGGACAGTAAATTTGCCTTTTGTATAAGAGTGATGGTTTGTGAATTGTGACAGTAAAGTATTAGCAGGGTGTTTGTGTCCCGAGAGTAAGTGCTCATATCCTCCCCTGTTGAACTTTATGTAACTGTTATAAGGAGACTTTCCCGGACTAAGTTCCCACTCAGAACATAACCATTAAAAAATTCTCCACAGGGGATATGCTAACTAACCTATTGCTAGAGCAGTGCTGAAACTAACTCTTTTTAGCTAAGTACTAGCCTGCACAAATAGCTGTTGGGGAGCCTTCTTACTGCGTTCACGCACTAAGATGGCCCAGCAGTCTATTCCTGCAGGTAGGGAGGTTGGGGGTAATAAGCAAAACTCAGTGGAATCCTAAAAGTTTTTATTTGAGTTGATTCCTGACCCTATTTGAATACTGGCTTATTTCGCCAGTTACCAAGAATAAATACCTATTATTTAGCAAACAACTTGGCTTATAGGCGCCAAGCCTAACAGCCCTATGCCACTTGCCACAGACAGCGAGAGTGGGAGTTTTTGACCCTTTGGCCCTGCTTCTACTGGAGTTTTAAGACCACAACGGCTACCAGATTTTCCACAGGAGGATCTATTAGTAAGTTAAAATTATGTAGGTAGAGGCAAAGCTTAGCCTATATTGTCAATTTAGTTTCCCTTATATGAGGGGGCTGATTACAGCCAATTCAGGGGCAAGGCCCTTGTCAGAACAGCAAGAACTGCAACAAAAATCGTCGAAAAAACGGCGAAAATCGGCAACAAATTCGGCGAAAAACGTCGGCGAAATTGGCGATTTATCGGCGGGAGCGGCGGCGGCGGTCTCTTCAGGAGGCTGAATGTATCAGCCAAGTGAAGAGGGAGCAGGCAACAGTCGGCAACGGCGGTAGAAGAAGTCGGCAGTCAGCAGGCAGGAGCAGAAATGAAGGTCCTCTCTCAGTGGGAGCTGAGTGAGAACTGTGTTTCAAATTTGTTGTTTGTTGTTGGGTTATTAAAGCCAACACTTGTTGCTGGCACGGGCCTTTCCCTTGGTTGGCCCGTAGGGTGTTTCAAATGATGTTGATGTCACCATATTGGCTTTCGTTTGATGACCCATGTACGGGTAGGCCTATGATATGTTATCTTATACAATTTTAGTTTTCATTCATATATAAAATCTATTCAGAATAACAACTATGGTAAATGTGCAGGAGAGCTCCACTGAAGATCTTGAAGAATTTAAACACCTACAATTCACTATTATATCATATAACGGATTTTGAGCGAAGCGAAAAATCTATTTTTGGGTGAGATAGCCATGGCGTCCTGATGGAAGGTTCCTTTTTGGTAGCTTCCTTGGGTAAATAACTACTAAGATATTCCCAGAGAATTTAACCACAGGTTATCACAGAATTCTAACTTCTGGAGTGAGTATCCTAAAGGTTTCCCTTTAAGACATCGTATATCAACAGGGGACGCATGTATTAACGCACCACATAGCTATCTACACCCCGAACAGAGTTAATGCTTCGGTGTGTAAGGGCTGAGAATAGCTGGGAGCCGTTCCATAGCTAATCTCATTCGTGGCTACTACTGATACTCGAGACGTAAACAAACGGGCGCCATTGCTTAAATGACGTCACGTCCGTCTTCATCCTGAAGCCAGTTGCTTGCCCATCACCATGATACAGCAGAGCAGGGTGGGACCTAAAACTGGACGAAGTAGCAGGGAGGGTCCATCAGGACGCCATGGCTATCTCACCCAAAAATAGATTTTTTGCTTCGCTCAAAATCCGTTTTTTTGGGCTCAAGCCATGGCGTCCTGATGGAAGAATACCAGAGAATCAATGTATCGTGGTAGATTTTCCCCTATTAGTAAGTGCCAAGGCATTGACAAATTAGCATAGTAATCTTGGTAAAGAACCGTAGGGAAGAAGCATCCTGCCCCCCTTGGCAGTGAAGTTCCCACGGGCCATGCCGACGTCAAAGTGGTATTGAAGGGCTATTCATCCTGATAGAAGAACTTGAAGAACTTGGAGACGAAGCCGAATGTTTGGTATTCGCATAGGAACATTCTGAAAAGCAGATCAGTGGTGGTTGGGCACTGTGTGCTGAGAAGGGTGATTCATCTCCAGGGTATGAAGAGTAAGTATTCGTATTGGAACATTACATAATCAGAGTGAATATAAATTAAGAGTTAGTATCTTAATTTCTCCATAACCATAAGGAAAAGGGGGATAATAAAACTATGACACGCATGTATTTCATAGTAAGTAGGAGCTGATTGAGACGCACAGGTAATAAAATAGAAATTTTATTTCACAAATGCAGAAATTAAATGAATTGCAGCAATAAGTAAAGTTCATTTACAGTAATTATAATGTACATAGCAATAAAGACTTGCTCTTGAATCTGAAAAGGAATTTCAAGTTTATTAGTAGGCACTCGTTCTCGAGGAACGTAAGTCTTTGATTAAAAACACATCATGCTCAGGGCATGCGGCACTTGTGTGACAACTATGACATTTCACCTGGGATAAGAACAGTTATAAAAGCACTAAGTGTTTTCGACATCACTATGTATCGCTCGAGGGTCAACATAGGCACCCGAAGAGTTAGAGTCCCAAGTAACTCACTGTTCTATGCAGAGTTAGGTGCAGGTTTCATAACACTACCTGCGGCTACCACAAAATGTTTGACTTCGTGCACTTGTTTCGCATAATGTTTAAAGAAAACGCGCGAGGACTTCCAGCCTGTGAAGTTTTTAAGGCTTTCAAAGTCCATACTCTGAAAGAAATTCAGAGATGATGCAACTTTCCTAGGATCATGACCGGCGGGTGTACTGTCAGGATCCGCTCTGCGAATGAAGTAGGTGATTTTCGCTCTTAATTGTTTCAGTGACAGGTCGCTGCCCGATGTTTCTCCTTTGAAGAGTTGGCCTCCACCAAAGTTCGAAGTTCTGCGAAGATAGACCTTGAGGCTCTCTACTGGGCATAGAGAGACATCTTCCTTCAGGGGGCATATTCTCCAGGGGCCCCATCTTTTGGTGGGTAATTCATTTTTGGCGAGAAACGTCGGATCAGGGGAGAGGGTAACGTCTCCTGTATCGGTAAACAGGATGTGTCCTTCCTCTCTTGATAATGCCACTATTTCGCTGACTCGAGCTCTCGAAGCAAGAGCAAAGAGAAATATAACTTTCTGAGTCAGATCCTTGAGAGGGCATGAATCATTATCCAAGTTGGAGGCGAAATGGAGCACCTTGTCTAATGACCAGGAGATCGGTTTCGGTGGGGGTGCTGGGCGTAGGCGAGCACATGCTTTCGGTAGTTTGTTGAAGATGTCGCTGGACAGATCAATTTGGAAAGCATATAGAATTGGTCTGGTCAAGGCCGATTTGCAGGTTGAAATCGTATTGGCTGCTAATCCCTGTCCATGAAGGTGAATAAAGAAGGACATGCAGAAATCAATTGTGATTTCTTTAGGATTTTTTGACTTGACGAAGGAGACCCATTTCCTCCAGGATGATTCGTATTGCCGTCTTGTGGATTCGGTCTTGTATTCCTCTAGGAAGTCCAGACTTTTCTTCGAGATCCCAAACCTCTTCTTTGCGGCTAGGGAGAGAAAATCATGAGATGAAGGTCCTTGATTTTCGATGATGAAGCGAAGACAGTCGACTTCTGTACTTGTTGGGAGAGAACTGGGCCCGGGAGAGGGATCAGCTTGGGCTGCAGCTCCAGGACCAGGGGGTACCAGTTGCTCCGGGGCCACTTGGGAGCCACTAGGGCCGCTGTCCCTTTGAAGGTTCTCAGCTTGGAGAGGACTTTCAGCAGAAGGTTGGTGGGAGGGAACAGGTAGATCTTGGACCATCTGTTCCAGTCCAGTGACATGGCATCCACTGCTTCTGCCTTGGGGTCCTCGTACGGGGCCACATACCGAGGAAGTTGATTGTTGTCGCTCGTTGCGAAGAGATCTATCTGAAGTTCTGGGACTTGGTGAGAGATGAAGGAGAACGATCTTGCGTCTAGAGACCATTCCGACTCTATCGGGTTTGTTCGAGATAGAGCATCCGCTGTCACGTTGCGGAATCCTTGTAGGTGAACTGCAGACAGGTGCCACTTCTTCTTCTCTGCCAGACGGAAGATTGGGAGAAGCACCTGATTTATCTGGGGCGATCTTGAGCCTTGGCGATTGAGACAACGAACTACCACCGAGTTGTCTAGGGTTAGACGAATGTGGATCGAGGGAGGCGGGGATAATTTCTTCAGAGTTAGAAGGACCGCCATGGCCTCCAAGATGTTTATGTGGAACGTCTTGAACAGGGGAGACCAGGTGCCTTGAGCCTGTTTTTGGTGGGAGTGACCTCCCCAACCCTCCAGCGAAGCGTCCGTGTGGATGTTGAGTGATGGAGGAGGGTGTTGAAGAGGAATGGACCTTTTCAGGGCCTTTGCTTCCGACCACGGCTTGAGGAGAAGTCGAAGTCTGTTTGGAAGCCGTCTCTTGAGGTCTCTTCGAGCGATGGATGCAGAACGTCTCCAGACTCCCGCGGCATCCTTTAGCTGTGCACGAAGCACTGGGTTTGTTACTGAGGCGAACTGTAGAGAGCCTAGAACTCGTTCCTGCTGGCGTCTTGAAATTCGTTTGGATTTCAGTAGTCGCTTGACAGACCCTGCTATTTCCTTTCTTTTCTTCTGGGGGATGGAAAGGCGGTGTGACTGAAGGTTCCATTGGATTCCTAACCACTGGAACTTCTGAGCTGGAGAGAGGCGAGATTTCTTCTCGTTGATCTTGAATCCCAGGTGTTCTAGATACTGGGTGACTTTGTTGCAAGATTTTACACAATCTTCGGGCGATGGAGCCCAGACTAGCCAGTCGTCGAGGTAGGCCATCACCTGGACGTTTCGGAGGCGGAGCTGTTGTGCTATGGCGTCCGCCAGCTTTGTGAAGATCCGAGGGGCCACATTGAGGCCGAAGGGCATGGCCCGGAAGGCGTAGCTTTTCCTTTGGAGTCGAAATCCTAGGTAGGAGAAAGCGTGATGGTTCATTGGAACGTGCCAGTAGGCATCCACCAGGTCTATGGAGACCGTGTAGGAACCTCGAGGCAGAAGGGTCCTTATCTGTTGAAGAGTCAGCATCTTGAACTTGTCGTTCGCTATGAACTTGTTGAGGGGGATAAGTCCAGAATGACTCTGAGTTTGTCGGAGTCTTTCTTGGGGACACAAAACAGTCTCCCTTGGAACCTGGTGGACTTTACCTTCCTTATCACCTTCTTGTTCAAGAGATCTAGGACATATTCTTCCAGAAGGGGGGTTGATTGTTGGAAGAAT
This sequence comes from Palaemon carinicauda, assembly GCF_036898095.1. Lineage (NCBI taxonomy): Eukaryota > Metazoa > Arthropoda > Malacostraca > Decapoda > Palaemonidae > Palaemon > Palaemon carinicauda. The sequence continues at coordinate 76,121,196 of NC_090749.1, forward strand.
TGCTGGAAGGTTGGGGGTGGTTGAGTCCAACTCCAGCCTAGACCCTTCTTGACGATGCTGTGTGCCCAGGGATCGAAGGTCCAACGATCCTGGAATTGGCGGAGTCTTCCTCCCACCGGAAGCACTTCATTGCTTCTGGTATCCCGAGGGCTTGCTGCCTCGGCCGCTAGCTCCCTTTCCTCCTCTGCCTCTGGAGGGACGGCGAGACGCGTCTCTGCTTGCACCTCTGTTTGAGCCTCTACCTTTGGGACGAAAGGTAGTTGTCTGTTGCTCGAAAGCAGGGGTGAAGACCGGTGACTGTGACAACACCGGTTGGGTGACCAATTGAAAGGTCTGTTGTGGCTGAGCTGCCACTTGGGAGGTAGCGGGTCCCGGAAACTGACGTCTTGGTTGACGTTGCTGGGGTTTCTGTTTTGAAGATTTCCTCTTAGGTTGAGGTCCGTCGTCCTGAGAGGGTTTCCTCTTTCTTGACATGCCCCACTTGTGGAGAAGGTTCCTATTCTCCGTGGCGGCTTTGTCGGTGATTTCCTTCACGAGGTCAGAAGGAAAGAGGTGTTTGCCCCAGATGTTGGAGGAAATCAGCCTCCGGGGTTCGTGTTTCACAGTGGCACCTGCGAACACGAATTCACGACAGGCTCTCCGAGCCTTCATGAAGTGGTACAAGTCCTTCATCACGGTTGTCATGTGGGATTTGGAAAGTACCATGTAGTGGTCTGGTACTCTGGTGTCACAGGCCATAATTTCAAGTTGGACTTGGTGAGACATGGATGCTGCGAGCCTCTCCTTCGTATCTTGTTCCCGACGAAGGAGGTGATCATTGAGCTTAGGGAGGTCTTCGTTAAACTGACGTCCGGCGACGTCAGGATCTAGCTTTCCCACGACGAACGTATGCTGGATATCCTTCCAGTGTCGAGCGTCATGGGGAGTGACTATGGAGAAGGGTCTGCACTCCTCCAGTGCAGGGCAGGCTTTCCCCTCTTCCACAGCTTTAAGGCACGCAGTGAAGGCCTTTTCCAAGAATGGAAGTACCGCATTTTCAGGTGCGACATAAGTAGGGTGCTTCTTGCTCAGGGCCGGAAGCTTAGAGCAGGTAAAACCCCTACTCTTGAATGTGTTGGCTAGCATAGCCTGGGCCTTCGCGAGATCGAACACTATCTCTTCCTTCGGTTCGGTCTCTTCCTTAGAGGCAGGTTCAGAACGAAGTCGGACGTAACAGTCCGGGTAGGCCTCGAAGTTTGGGAAGAACTCCACGTCTTCCAAAGGGACCGTGCCGATCTTCTCGCTGATAAAGATCCCGCCGGTCGCGATAACCATATGCTCAGCATACCTCCATGGGTTGGCATGTGAGCAAGCGGGGAGATCCTTAACCGAAATCCTCTTCGGTTCTCTGGATCCCATCATGGACCTGATGAACTCCTGATTCTCCTTTAACCTGTCGTCCATGACGGCTCTAATCAACCGGATCATTTCTTGAGTGGATGAAGAGGGATCCGGGGTCGTGGAGGTAGACGGGATAGATACTTCCGTCGGTGTAGGAGTAGGAGCGGAGATGGAAGGAGGAGCGACCTCTTGCTCCGACTCGGCGTATTCCACCTGGTCTTCGTCATCTTCAGCTCCTTGAGCCATAAGGGTCTTCTCCGTGTCTTCCGAGACATCCGACATATGTTCGTCATCTTCGGAATCCAGGCGGCACTCGTGCATGGACTGGGCCATGACATCATCAGGTTCCACTGTAATTTGGACAGTGGGAATCACATCCTTGGGTACCACTGACTCAGGGGAGGCCTTAGGGAACAACAGTGACCTCATTTCTTCAGTGGCCAGGTACGGTCCAGTGGCATTCTTCTGGAAGCCACGCACCCACTTGCGTAGCTTCTCCCGAGAAGTGTCCCTGACCTCCGCTGAGGGAGGGTTATGGAAGGCATCGACTAGTTGAGCCTGGCAGACCGTACAATTCAGTGGGTCCCAGAATTTCAGATCCCCTTTCTTGTTAGCACAAGGGGCGTGAGTCCTGCAAGCCGTATGCCCGTAGAAGTGCGGGCGTTTCACAGCGCAGAAGTCGAAGTCACACTTCATCTGCTCCTCCTGTGGAAGAAAGAGAAAATGAGTATGGGGGGAGGCACAGTATAGTATTCCTTGAAATTCCACAGGGCAATGGAATTCCATGGAAAAACCCAAGGATAAGTTTGGGACTGAGATCACTCAGTCCCAAATTAGGGGGCTAACAGGTCCCTTAGGGTAACTGCTTCCGGCAACCAGCCGCGCTAAGATGCACGCAGCATGCTGGAATTTTGAAGAATGCAAAGAGACAGCATGATTACTAATAGAACAGTACCAAGGCACTGATCTAAAGAGTGTAAACAGGCTATCTGTTTGCAGTGTAGGGCTATCAGTATACAAGTGATAGCTAGGAGAAGGGGGTGCAAGTATTCTTGACGCCTCCGGGAGGTTCCGGCAGACCTCCGGCACGCCGGAGGCCGCTCCAGCAGAGTTTCTGGCATTAGGACAGACAAAATATAAGTCAAGAGTAAAACCAGGGTGGCGGCCGCCGGCACAACGGCGGCACGCCGGCAGAGGAGCGGCGGCTCCGGCAGTCGGAGGATGCCGGATTGGTGACTGGGACAAGGATGGTTATAGCTGAACCAGGTTGCCGGCAGTGGATGCCCGGTGGCCGACCGGCAGGCGGACGGCGAAGCTAGGAGGAAGGAGGAGAGCCGTCGGCGGTCGACAGTCCCCCGGCAAGCGGGGGGTCTGGCGGCATGAGGGTAGGGGAGAGTCACCAAGGTAGGAGGCGGGTATCGCCGACAGTGGAGGCGGCAAGGGACCGGCACCCGGATAGTGAGAGAGACAGGGGGAGGGATGTAAGAAGTCCAGTCATGGACTTCCAGACATCCCCCCCTGAGAGGGTGTACCCATGATAGAGGCAGGCTCTATCACCCAGGAGCAGGGGTCACAGAGGACCGGGAGCTAGGGTAGCCCAAGGGAGGGCTAGGGGACACCCAAGAGGGGAGAGACCTCCACATGCAGAACACATCCAGTGGCTAACCCCATAGGACACTATGAAGGGTATATGTACCAGAGCGGACTGCACAAGGAAGCTCAAGGTAGCCCTATCACTCCACCCTAAGGAGGAGTTGTAGGACAGGGGACAGATGGGTATAGACTAACCTAAGTGTAGGCTAGGCTATACAAGAGATAGGTGGGGAGGGGAGAAGAGAAGAGTCTTCCAAGGAAGGGGTTCTGTACCAGAGCGGCCACTAGGGAAAGGGAGGACACTCCCTAACCTAAGATAAGGCAGCCAGGCTGAAACGGTGCATGGGTACAGTTTCAGCAGGGGACAGAGTAACCTTCCAAAACCTAACCTAGAACAGGGCTAAGAGCCCCGAACTAGGAAAGATAGAAGACATATCGCTATCGCAGGACAGTCATAGACTATTCCTAGCCATAGAGGAAGGCTAGCCTATACTCACTCTCGGACGCAACCCTAAGGGGGGTTCATTCCCTTAGGGAGGACTGAGAGGCGATGAATACTCCATTAGACACTTGATCCCTCTACTAGAAAGGGAATCAAGGCTAAACAGAGGGAATGCCAAGGCAGGGGATGAAGGAAGCATATAGGGGTCCTACAAGTAGGTTAGGTTAGGAAGGGACACTAACTAACCTATCCCCTATATGGTCCCTGAAGGCGAAAAAACACTTGCATCACGGTCGAAAATATTGTAAAATAATGCCACTATCTTCATAACTTAGCCTAGGATCACTAATAAAATCATGCATGAACACTTATATACAGGCGCTCTGGCCTGGGGGCTATAGTAGCCGACTGGTATGAGGTCAATCGATGACCGATAAAAAGCGTCGAAACACAATATAAAAGTTCCTAGCTATGAAGACTAAATAAACTAATGTAATCGATTAGTTAATAAGGCCGGAAGCGTTGTTGTGGCTAACTAAATAAGGCATGCATAACAACAACGACGCCATAAAATGGCGGGTCCGGTAGAGGCACAGCTCTGCCACAAAACAGCAATTATCTCGGAAAGTAATATTTACTTTACGGTCAGAGCTTAACTAAACAATACTGGAACCTTGTACTCAACTTTCCAGAAGAAGGCGAGGCTGAAGGTAGCGACATTACGTAGATGCAAAGCGATAAGTAAAGCACAGGGAAAATCCGTCTAAGTAGGGCGAGCTACTGAACAAAGGATGAAGACGGACGTGACGTCATTTAAGCAATGGCGCCCGTTTGTTTACGTCTCGAGTATCAGTAGTAGCCACGAATGAGATTAGCTATGGAACGGCTCCCAGCTATTCTCAGCCCTTACACACCGAAGCATTAACTCTGTTCGGGGTGTAGATAGCTATGTGGCGCGTTAATACATGCGTCCCCTGTTGATATACGATGTCTTAAAGGGAAACCTTTAGGATACTCGCTCCAGAAGTTAGAATTCTGTGATAACCTGTGGTTAAATTCTCTGGGAATATCTTAGTAGTTATTTACCCAAGGAAGCTACCAAAAAGGAACCTTCCATCAGGACGCCATGGCTTGAGCCCAAAAAGAACGCTTATATAATAGTCAATATATGAGCAGCTTCTATTTAACGAAGATATTCGTGTGTATAGTTATGTTTCACTTGGATTTTTTCTAAGTGTTTGTTTTTGTTTACTGTGTGATGTCTTGGCTAAAATGAGCTGTTTCACCGCCTTACTGCGTATGGCAAACTAGTTCTCGATGCTATTCTAACCAATAACAGGTGTTTTCTTGACGTCACACTGTTTGAAAACCAATCATGGCGGTTTTTACAAATCTAGCCAATGCTGAGACTTATTACTTCACTTATCCCTGCTATTTTTCCACCAGTTACCACAGTTTACGTGAAGTTCCGTGGAGGAATATTTTTGCACGTCTCGGATCTCCCTTCAAACTGAAAAGCTCATTTTGCCGTGAAGTATAGAGCAATTAGCAGGACCTTCATCCCGTTCCGACTGTGTCACTTGTGACAATTGCTTTATTTCTTATGGGGATTTTTGTGTATATTATTCAGGGAAAGTTGATTTGCTAATTGCATTTGCTCAACGTCATGGTTTGATTTTGGCAGAGAAAAAGTGCCCTAATTGTGAAAATGTGTGCCGTATAGATTACAACAAATTAGCATTCCGGTGTGATCGTAGTGTGGTTACTCGTGGGAAAAGGAAGAGAAGGTGCCATTTTTTCGTGTCTTGTTTCAAAGGTAAGTTAGCTATTGAGACTAATTTGAAGTTTGTGTTCCTTTTTTTGCAAAAGGCGTTTTCATTTGAATTTGTTTCGTTTGAACTGAAACTCAATGTGGCCTTAAGGGGGGGTCGCAGGGCGGGCGGAGTCCCCCCCCCCAGTAGGCCTAGGTAGGGGTACAGGGTCCCATAGGCTAGGTTAGGTGGGTGTCTTAGGTTCGGTGGTGCCCTGAAAATTACTGTGGCCTTAAGGGGGGGTCGCAGGGGGGGGCGAAGCCCCCCCCCCCCCGGTAGGCCTAGGTAGGGGTACATGGCCCCAAGGGTAGGGTAGGTAGTTGTATTAGGTTCGGTAGTGCCCCGAAAAATCACTTTTCTCCTCCTCCACTCACCCAAAAACCCCGCTTCCCACTGGGGTCCCCCATAATTGTAGTAGTAGGTTTATGCTTACATTTTCTGTGTAAGAGTTAGGTGGTTGTAGGAGGATTATCTCACAGTTTCAAGGTAACTGTAGCTCTAATTTACTGTTTTCTTTCGTTTTCTACTTTTAGAAACTTTTAAATCGAGCGCGGAGCTCTCCTACACATTTACCACAACTATAAATAACGCAAACAGAATATGACTAAATCTATAAAATTGGTTCAAAAGTAAAGAAAAAAAAACGAAAACTAGCAAAAGCACCTTGGTAACGCCTACAGAGCACAACGCAGGGTGTGCCGGTGGCATTAGCCCCAAGCCCCTTTCGGAATTAGTAAAATGGGTCAAATTTTATATATAAGCAATTTTTCAAGAAAACCATCTACTTTTTCCACCCATTTTCTTCAAATCACAAAATTCCGTTTGGCCGTTCTTCAGCAACAACGAAATAACAACCGTACACCCCACCATATCTCTCTCTCTCTCTCTCTCTCTCTCTCTCTCTCTCTCTCTCTCTCTCTCTCTCTCTCTCTCTCTCTCTCTCAAATAAATTCCAAGTTTGGTGAGACCTAAACGTACCTTGATTTGCCGTTACTGCAGAAACCATTATCGTTTTATCTTGTTAAATAATCTTGATTAGCCTCTTGATATAAGTTTCACTTAACGATTAATAATCCCGCAAAGATAACAACAGAAATTATAAAGACTACAAAGAGACGTGTTAACGTCAAGGAGGCGTCCTTATGACTAAGTGATTTATCACTTCCTCTTTCGAGTTTCAATCATTCGTTTAGAACAACCGTTTCTCAACTGGTGTTCCAAATCGTTGCCAATACGTAATTTTAATAATTTATTATATCTGGTTTAACCCCACAATAAATACTAGCCATAAGTAAACTTATACAACACTGCCTCACCCCTACCTAGTAATTAGTCCACATAAATGTATCTAATTTCTAAATTAACTCGTGACGTCTTACTGAGTCCGCCAGAAAAGAATTGGGAAGGGTAAAATGATTGTTGATAGGTTACGTCCATAATAATGGACGTGACCTATCAACAATCATTTTACCCTTCCCAATTCTTTTCTTTTTTCCGTTAACTTTTCTTTGCTATAGATCGCTTCTGCCTAAAAGTACCCATGACCAACCTCCCCCCCCCCCCACCCCTTTGACCTTCGTTATGTATTCATAGCCGTAAACCAGAGCAAAATGGGCTAGTAACATCACTTTAATTATGTAATCAAAAGTTAGGTGGTCCGGCTTTTAGGCCGATAGATAGTGCTCGGGGGATTGTAGGCTACACTACAGCCTGGGATGCCTATAGGACCATTTGAATATCTTTATGAGGCTATTTTTTTTAAGCAGATTTAGGTAATTGTGTTGGCCATTCATTACTAACTTTATAATGTTGCTTTAAGGTTTTATACCATGAGGTTACTTTGACGATTGCCCATGGAAATGCTCCAAAAATAGAATTCAGGGTTGTGTTAGTACGTTTATTGGTGTCGTTAAATAACTTGAAAATACAGCCTTTCAAAACACGTGGCATTTTTGTTTAAAGTGCTTTAAAAGTGATTTAAAAACTGCCCAGTTTTACTGTTGAACGATGCTTTGCATGGAATATTTTAAAAGCATTTCAGTTAACATTATACTTAAGGGACTCACATGATAATAGGCCTATATAGTTTGAGCATCGGTGCTTTCGAGTTGTTGAATAAATTTTTAGTTAAAAAGTGTATTCAAATGGGATATTTTCATTATTATAATAATATCATATCGAGAATAATGGCGAGAATCATGTATAATATAACTATTTTTGTTTTCTTTTTGTGGCTTGACATGTAAGCTGCATTCAATAAGACGTCGCTAACTTTCTAACATGACGCCCAACACTCAACTTCTACACCAAGCCTGGAATATTACAATGCATGCTGGATTTACAGTTTAGCTGTAGTTATAGTTTGGTTGTAGTTGTAGTTGTAGATGTGAGGTTGCTATTCATACAGCTAACTGTTCAAAAAATATTTTGTCGCGGTGTTAGAAGGGCATAACCAACACCAAAGCGGTTTCTAACTTCACAGAAGTTTGTCAACGGTTATTGAATATAATAGATGGAGTGGAAGTTCGAGAAATTATCGGTTAAATTGGTTTGCTAAAGAGGATAAAGATGTAAATATGTTTACAAGTAAACACACACACACGAATGTTAGGCCTACCTTTATTTACACTTATAAACGAATCAGTGTAAACCGTTTCTGGTTCATCTAATGAATAAAAGGGATGGGAACATTACTGAATAACCATTTCCTTCATTTAAAATGTATGCGTTTCATACAGTAATTGAAATAGACCATAGTTTTGACAATATTCAAGATATGCTCCCTCGAGTCTCTACTTGGTTTCCCTTATCATCACTGCTATATCTTACATGTAGGCCTAGGCCTAATTATCTAATCCCATGATCAGGAGGCTAAACAGTTCTAGAGATAACGAAAAAATAAATAAAAAGATATTTGAAATACTTATTTTGACAAGTAAAGGTATCACTAAATTAATAAGTTGCCTCTGGAGAAGGTTAAATTCTCTTGATGAAAATTACTTACTTGTTTACTTGTTTTGGGTTTAAATGCAACCCTCCACTGAAGTCGAGTGAACTACTTCTCGAGCGGGTCCATATTAATCATCTAACGAAACATTTTCATTATAACTTATACAATTCTTTGATTGTAGCATCTTCCAAATCCTATGATCTTGTGAAAAGTAATGTCTTTAGTTTCTTCTTAAATTCAATTGCTCCCTTTAGGTCCTTCATTTCAGTTGGCAGTTTATTATAATGTCTAGGCGCACAGTAGCTAAAAGCCCTTTCACCAAATTTACTATTTGTTCTTGGTTCAGATAGCCTATGTTTGTCACTCATGTGTCTTATGTTAACATTTGTTTCTAGTTCTAGTTTGTTCAGGCATTCTTTTAGATATTTTGGTTCAGTATCTTAAACGTTAGTAAGAGTAGTTTGTATTCAATTCTCGCTTTTACCGGTAGCCAGTGTAATTTAATAAGTACAGTTGTAACTCTTTCCCTATTGTGTAGTCCTTTTATTAATCTAGCGGCTCTGTTTTTTACTCGCTGAATTTTCTTCAGCTGATAATTTGGTAAGCCATAGAACAGCGAGTTGCAGTAATCAATTCTTGAAAATATGTGGTGATTAATGAGTATGGCCATAGATTTTTCATCTAAGTATTTACTAATAAATGCCATGTTTCTAATATGATAGCTACAATTTCTTACCATATTATTTATATGTTCATTCATTGTCAGTCTATCATCCATGATTACTCCAAGATTTCTGACAGATTTCTTTAGGTCAATGATCGATTGACCTATTTCAATTCTTTGGAAGCATTCGATTCTTTTTATATCTTTTTCATTTCCAAAAATAATACGTTCACTTTTATCTTCATTGAGCTTGAGCTTTTTTCTGAACATTTCATTTATTTCCAGAATTACTTGTAAAAACTGTGAAAATATTCTTCCATGGTTTCCTAAACGATTAGAAGCTATTCCTTTCTGCTCTCTACATGTTACATTTAATACATTTGAACACCCCCCCCCCTATCTCTCTCTCTCTCTCTTGGAATTGTAGGCTACATCATAACGGACACCTTACTAATACGTTGCAACTCAGGTGTTCACAAGAGTCTTTACTATAGTGTCCACTTGGGCACACAAGAATGGCATTCGTCCTCTTCGATATCTAAGACGATTGGCTAGTTCTAGCAGACAGGAAGGAGACCCATCTCCTCCATCGAGAAAAACTTCTGGCCTTCTGTCAAGTTCTGGGGATCCTCATAAATTGCGAGAAGTCTCATCTGCAACCAGTCCAGGATATGGTATATCTAGGGATGAGAATCGAGACCACACTAGGCAAGGTCTTTAGTAAATGAATTAACACTTAATGAACATTTCTTCTGGAGCAGAACTCGTTCATATAGAGGGTCATTGGTGCATATAAATAAAAAATTTCATAGAATTCCGGTTATTTCCTTGAGTCCCCCCTGATGTTTGTTTTTATTGCTAATTCCTACACTTTTATAAGTAATAGGTAACTAGTGAAGGAGAGAGGGCATTTAGTTTCCCATAATTAATTAAATATGAAGTACTCAACTTCCCATGGACTTTTTAAAAATGAATTTATATCACCTAATTACTCATTTATATAACAAAAACTATTACGCTGTTACACATATGACTTTACAAAACCAACACATTGAATTCAAAAGGTTATTAGATAGCAACCCCTAAGTGCAAATCTATCAAACTAACCACCTAAATTCACCATTGTAGGACCTAAAGTCCAACAATTGTCATACATAAAAAAGGGCTCCTTAAGATGATGTTTAGTAGATACAGAATTGAGATGCCGTTGAGGTATTGCCAGAACCATTTCTTAATTAAAGATTTTTAGCAAAAACTTTTATTATAGCTGTTTTACTTCATATATCACAAACCCCAATTTAAAAATCTATCATTAGATTTTGGATCCACATATTTTTGAGCTTTGTGACAAAATAGTTATACATACATACATATACCAAGGCACTTCCCCCAAATTTTGGGGGGTAGCTGACACCAACAAATGAAACAAAACAAAAAGGGAACCTCTACTCTCTACGTTCCTCCCAGCCTGACAAGGGACTCAACCGAGTTCAGCTGGTACTGCTAGGGTGCCACAGCCCACCCTCCCCCTTTATCCACCACAGATGAAGCTTCATAATGCTGAATCCCCTACTGCTGCTACCTCCGCAGTCATCTAAGGCACCGGAGGAAGCAGCAGGGCCTACTGGAACTGCGTCACAATCGCTCGCCATTCATTCCTATTTCTAGCACACTCTCTTGCCTCTCTCACATCTATCCTCCTATCACCCAGAGCTTTCTTCACTCCATCCATCCACCCAAACCTTGGCCTTCCTCTTGTACTTCTCCTATCAACTCTTGCACTCATCAACTTCTTTAGCAGACAGCCATTTTCCATTCTCTCAACATGGCCAAACCACCTCAATACATTCATATCCACTCTAGCTGCTAACTCATTTCTTACACCCATTCTCACCCTCGCCACTTCGTTCCTAACACTATCTACTCGAGATACACCAGCCATACTCCTTAGACACTTCATCTCAAACACATTCAATTTCTATCTCTCCGTCACTTTCATTCCCCACAACTCCGATCCATACATTACAGTTGGTACAATCACTTTCTAATACAGAACTCTCTTTATATTCATGCCCAACCCTCAATTTTTTACTACTCCCTTAACTGCCCCCAACACTTTGCAACCTTCATTCACTCCCTGACGTACATCTGCTTCCACTCCACCATTTGCTGCAACAACAGACCCCAAGTACTTAAACTGATCCACCTCCTCAAGTAACTCTCCATTCAACATGACATTCAACCTTGCACCTCCTTCCCTTCTCGTACATCTCATAACCTTACTCTTACCCACATTAACTCTCAACTTCCTTCTCTCACACACCCTTCCAAATTCTGTCACTAGTCAGTCAAGCTTCTCTTCTGTGTCTGCAACCAGTACAGTATCATCCGCAAACAACAACTGATTTACCTCCCATTCATGGTCATTCTCGTCTACCAGTTTTAATCCTCGTCCAAGCACTCGAGCATTCACCTCTCTCACCACTCCATCAACATACAAGTTAAACAACCACGGCGACATCACACATCCCTGTCTCAGCCCACTCTCATCGGAAACCAATCACTCACTTCATTTCCTATTCTAACACATGCTTTACTACGTTTGTAGAAACTTTTCACTGCTTGCAACAACCTTCCACCAACGCCATATAACCTCATCACATTCCACATTGCTTCCCTATCAACTCTATCACACGCTTTCTCCAGATCCATAAACGCAACATACACCTCCTTACCTTTTGCTAAATATTTCTTGCATATCTGCCTAACTGTAAAAAATCTGATTCATACAACCCCTACCTCTTCTAAAACCACCCTGTACTTCTAAGATTGCATTCTCTGTTTTACCTTTTGCTAAATACAGGTATTTCAGTTATACTGAATGACATTACATTCTTTGACAGAGGTTGTGTAGTAATTCTAATCCTGTAACACAAGAAAAATCAGGCGCATTACATAATGTGCAGCCAACAAATCTTCCTGACATGAGAATAGTTACAGATGGTTTCAAACTATCAGAACCTAGATACATGTCTATTGTAGGCTCTAGAGCCTTTAAATATGCGGCCCAGAGACTATACAATAGCCTCCCACGAGACATCCGAATAATTGAAGATATTAAGGCTTTCAAGAGGAAACTGAAGTCTTTCTTATTCTGCAAGTGTTTTGACAGTGATGATCAAACAGTAAGCAAAGATTACGCATTGTGAAATGTTAAATGCTCCTGAATGAACATTATAAAATGACCATGGAGGTCCTGTAGAGAATAGGGTTCCCCTGCTGTTAAGTAAAGGAAAGTAAGTAAAGTAACTCTAATGTCCTTAGAATTGCCCAAGTAATATCCAACAGCTTTTACCAGTCAAGGAAATCTATCCACTGAATAGATGACTACCTCTGTTTGAAGTATCATGTAAATAAAATTGAACGGCTCTTACTGGCTAAAGAAAAACTATCCCCTGAATAAATGATCTATACTTTTGTAAGGAAGGAAATAAAAATTTTATTGTAGACCTCTGACTTTAAATTCATTTTAGCAGTTAAATCAGACAGATAAAATCCTTTTATGATAACCAAAGGCTACTTTAAAAGAAAAGAAATTGCTTTGTTTTATAATGCTAAGGCCAACAGAAATAGATCAACATTGAGATTTTAAGTGAAAGTTTTTCAAAAGCTCAAATCAAATCATAAACTGTTTAAATGATGTAGCATTAAGTCTGAAAATTTTTTTTTTTGACTACTAGAAGTCTTTTTGATATTAAAATATCTTTAAATATCCGCTAAAATGTCTGATATGGGCAAATTTAATCTGGTTAAAATACAGAAATTACCATATATTTACAGCTTAAATGACTGAAATTAAAAGTTTTTGACCATAGAAAAGGAAACTTAAATATTTGTAAATATTATTAAAAATAAACTTTCCATTGCTTATATGTATATCCTCAGTAAATTGTGTTTTGGACACTTTGATAGCCAACCTAGAGGACCTGAAAATCGTTTACCAACCAAGGATAGGTTGGATAGTACTCCATTTGGTAAGATATAGCTCATATGCATTAAGAGAATTACTAAAAAAATTTTGTTTATAAGTACTGATTGCACGATGACCCCATCACACCACTATAGCAGACCCCACAACTTTGTACCATACCCTTTGTTGCCAAAATGTAGCTATCAGTACTATCCTGCTGTTTACCAAAACTATGAATTTGTCTGTCACTTGTCAAATCATGTTTGTAAAGATCCAAATTTGACTAGTCTTGCAACAGAACAAGTACCTCCCAGGGTGAATAAAACAAAGTTAATAGCAGTACCTCGGTTTATGAGTTTATATAATTCATTCTAGGAGCTTGCTCGAAGACTAAATTGTTCATAAACTAAAAATTTTTCACATGAGAAATAAAGAAAATACACTCAATACACTCCACATATCCCTATATACACATACAGTCAATTTTATAGAATTGATGTAACCATTGAACAAACTATAACCCTAACATCAGAAAGGAACATGAGATAATAATTCACAGTAAGTATTATAGATATAAACAAATTAACTTGCACTTTACCTTGGAGGAGAGTTGTGGCTGGCATGAGGGAGATGAGAGAGGAGGAGGAGAAAGGGTTTCCTGCTTGGAGAGAGAATCTCCCCCAATGGGAACTTTTTGTAAAATATCAGAAATTATCTCTCGAATGACATTCACTATCACTTGGTGAATCACTTAATTTAGGCATTTTTGACACTTAGTTGTCTTATGCTATATTATTAAGTTTAACTTTCCCAAAGAACCTATTTAGTGACAATTACTTTTGTATTTTCTTTAAAAGTTTACGGAAATGTAACATTGCATTGTCAGCAGATAGGTTATGTGCTCGCCTTGTTGAAGCCTTATCTGGGTAATGTGTTTTTACAGAATTTTGCTGTGGTTTCCTGCATTTTTAGCATCTCTTTTATTTCATTCAAATTGAGGGGTTCGTCACCATGATCCTCCTCCTTAGATGAAACCTCATCCGGAACCTCTTTTTGCTGTTACCTTATACAACTCTACCAGCTTCTTGCTATGCTCATCTGAAAGATGTCCTTGTCCACCTTCAATCCCATAACCTTGCCTTAGGACACAGTTTTTTCATCAACTGTCTCCTTGATCAGTTTAAATCCCAAAAATCGCATTCAGGAATGCATTCAGGCTGCAGTTTCCTCCTCATAGAATTGAGAAGTCTTATGGTGACCCTTTCCCAGGCTTTATCAACCATTTTGAGGCAGTTGACAATGTTAAAATGTTCTTCAGTTACCTCAAAACATCCCTGGAATATTGCTTTTGTATGAATCTTTTTGAAGATTGAGATCACCTACTGATCCATAAGTCGGAGTATCGGACTCTTGTTGGGTGGCATGAACTTTATTGTAATGGGTTTAAACTATTCCATTAGGCCATCTCCAATGGCTTAAAGGTGGGCAGGATCATTGTCCATAACCATAAAGGCTTGGAGTGGAAACTTTTCTATTATGTCGTCTCCAATGGCTCGATGATGAAGGTCTTCACTACTGCCTCGCCGTTCCTCTACCCGCAGTGCTCCTGGAGGAACATCCCCAAGACGGCCCCAACCAAGAACACCTTCCGTGTGTGGAAGACCTATCCCCGTTGTGGAAGTAGAATCTGACAACATCACGACTCCAAGAGTGGAGATTGAATCTCCCTCAAAATCATTGGCATCTATATGAATGAGTTTGAGAGGAGACCCCTCTGAGGTGAGTCAATTGCCTCCATTATCTCTGCCCTGTGATTCTCTAGAGACGCCAGCAACACCAGCTTCGAACGAAATGTCCCAGAGCCTTCTACCTACAGATTTTCAACTTCACTCTGCATCCACTCCCCATCTTTTGCCTCAGACTTACGTTACATCTCCCATTCAAGCTCTTCCTCAGCCGTTAGCAATAGACCCAGCCCATTCGGTGCAACTTCATGCAGAATCTCCGATAAACACAGTATCTTATACAACCCAACACATCAGCCTTACGACCCAAACCGGCACAGTTCCACAGACGTTAGTTCCATCGAATATATTCACGACGCCTCATCCTTACAATACAGCACCCCAGATCTGCACAGCACCACAAGTTCACGTTGTGACGGCAGCTCCCGACATCATCACCTCTCAGGCTTCCCCTACTCAAACCCAGATCCAGAATACGCATCGAGTTTCACACATACAGGAAACACCTCAAGTTCTGAAAGTACACGAACCACTAATGCCTCCCGAAGCCTCGCAGCAGCAACAGCAACAGCAAATCACTCAAGAAGCGTCTGCAGTACAATCTGGAGGTGAAATAACCACTGCACCCCAACATCACCCCACCACACCCATTACTAAACAACGTAGCTCACCTGATACTGGTTTAATAAAATTCTATCATACTTTTCGGTACATGTGCTATTTATTATCCTTATTCATTGCCAAATCATAAACCTGTGAAACTAATGGAACAATCAATAGACACATGGAAATTAAATTACTTACTGATATTGACAAATTAAGTTTGTTTGCAGCCTATCCATCTTAGACAAAGCATGGATGAATATGATCCAGTTTTGAAATGAGATCTTTAAGAATAACAAATTATATACATACAGTATATGGGTCCCTTCTAAAACAGTGTCAAGATATAGGAAAATATTATCTTTAACTCCAAACCTGTTCTTATTTGATAGTCTGCCAACAATGAAAATTCTCCAAAACATTGAACAAGGCTCACAAAATTTTGTATGCATCAAAGCCTAAATTACTACTGCAAATATATCAAAACAAAGAACTTAAGAAATGTGCAGCATCAAAATTTGCATAACCACTACAAGTTCTCCACAGAAAGCATCAACACTTTTATAAAAACAAACTAGGTTAAAATAGAGAGCACTAAAACATTTGAGCAAAAAACTGGTTCAAACTTGAGTTTGCTCCTCAAAAATTAATATTGGAATAATAAACTTTATATAACAAAAGAAGTAGACCAAATAATAAATTGTTTTTTTAAATCCATTCATAAAATAAAAGCAACCATCAAATTATGTAATAGAACATACATTTGTGAAACAACCAATATAAAATCTAGTTTTAAAATAAAGTAACCATTATATTGCACAATGCAAAATATTTAGATATAGTTTACACACTGTGGTGCCAAGCTTACAAAGTAAAAAATCACAATCCGGTGGCCATTTTGAAAAAACAGCAGCCTGAGTTATTGAAGAATGTCTCTTTGCTTTATAAACATTAAAATCTACTTAAGTAACTTTAAAAACATGGGAATCCATATTTAGACATAAAACTCGGATAACTACAAGTATTTCTAAGCAAAATGTCAACTTTGGTCTGCTAAATTGGTGGCCATCTTGAAAAATGTCTGCCAAATTGGATTTCTGGGCTCAACCTGTGCCGGCCAGTGAAATGCTCCTATAGCACCATTTCTAAGGAATACAACTGCTAAAATATTACCAGAGAAAAAAAAATGTATAGGAATGCTAGGTTGAACTACCTCGCTCACCTATAGGTGTCGGTATAATCTAGGGCGAAACAGACCAGAGGTCTCGTACCATTTAGATATCTCCTCTTCAAAATCCCTCAATAGTGAGGTGCAGTTCAACCTCCCCTGCCACGCAGACTAGTACTACTAACTCTACCCACGCTTGCCCAGCACTCCTTTTTTAGCACCTGATACATTTAGTTTGTTTTGTTTTTCTCGGTGTTTTTTTTGCATTATTTTCTCCTTCTCTACGCATCGATGGCGGAATCCCAGTTACTCCATCCAAGTTAAGTACTTTATCCATGAGTTTCAAGCGTGAATGGACAGTGTAACCGTTGTTTTATTATTTCAGAAGTGTTTTATAGTGTTAGCGTTCCTTCTAACCGTTCATGGTTTCACGGTCCTGCCTTTTCTCGCTAGTTCGTTCGTTGCAATTTTCATTATTGTTATTCGTTCGAACTTTTTGGGAGATTTTACCTTTACACCGATTATATTCTTGCAACTATAGCGTATCATTATCATTATTATACTATGGTATCAGTGTTAGCGTATCATTAAGGCTCAGTTATGTTGGCATGCCTTCCCTCGTGCATACAGGGGATTGCGTTCCCGCGGGAACCGTTTTGCTGTTTTTCTAGGAGCGTTTCACTTTGATGTTATATTGACTATTAGTTTTATTTTCGCTCCATATAGTTTTACGTTTTGGTTCGAGTGGGGCTCTAGCGTAGCTCTTTATTTGTGTTACTGTTCGGTTCAGTAGTAAGGTTGGTACCCCTGTTTTCCATCTTCCGAGATGACGTCATGCCTCCTCCCGTGCCACTCGCTCGAGTCCCTCTCTTGCCTTATTCACTTAGCATGCCTAGCCATTTTTACGTGATTATGCTTTTTTCATTATTTACTCCTAAGTATTTTTAACAGTTCATATTGTTTTTATTTCCAACTCCATTATGATCATATTTTTGGGTATTCCATGTTATGTTGAGGGGGTCTCCAGTTGGTAGCCCTGCCTACCACCACCTGTCCACGTGATTCCCCTGTACAACCCCCCCCCACCCATCCCCCCCCCCAGAGCACGTCTCTCCTCTCACTCATGGTTGTTGGTTATGACATGCGGGCCAAGCATGCTTGTTCCTCAGTCTTCCCTCAACATTACGACATACTGAGGAGTCCCAGAGTTGCCAGGTTTTATAAACAAGAACAGGCCAACTTCTAATCATCCACAGCTTTAAAAGGCCAACCTGTTATTAGAAAAAGGCCAAAAATAGAGTATTTAAGACCCAGTTTTTTCATTGTTATTAAAGCCCAACCAATTTCAAAAGGCCAAACTTGAGGTCTTTGGGCCTGGGAAAAAGGCCAACCTGGCAACCCTGCTGAGGACCGAGATTATCTCACGGGATGCTACATAGTCTCATTCATCCCGGGCGGTACTCGTTCCCTCCCCCTCCCGTCGTCTCGATTGGCCATCAGTCGGGGGAGGAGGAGGATCGGGACCGCCGGGGACTATACCACGTGCCCTATCCATGTAATCGGGCAGCCTACTTTACGCCTTCTTAGTATGGCTTTTGCCTTTAGCTTAATGGAATTAGGAATGAGACCTTATCTATAGGTTAGGAGTGTCCCCATCATACGGTACCTCCTGCCATTATCGTTCGTAGTAGGACATATTATTAACCTACAATCATAGCATTCTACACGAATCATTACCTTCGTCCCGGTACATTCTCCTACCGTACCCTCCCGTCATCAGACATTGGGCCTCCGGGCTTACAATACTGCCGGATCTGATGACACTGACACAGTTTATGATCCCTACTTTCCCTACGGGAACCCTATAATTTCACGGATGTTAATGTACAGTTTTGGATTATAATTATAGGAGTTTTTTATTATATGTATTAAGGATGTAAATTTAAGTTTACTTTAAGTTTACTTTAAGTATTTCTATTCCCAGTCCGGGACTATTATTTTCTACTATTTAATCCCTTATTTATACATCCTTTTTATACTTCCCTGGTAATGACGGGATGGTATATTCCTCGCTATGACAATATCATTTCATTGATAATCTTGACTTGTTGTGTTTCAGCAATGTCGGTTGATTTTTGATAATTTTTTCCCCGGTTGCTGTACCGGTCAGAATTTTGTTCATAGCCTTTTGCCCCGATTTCATATCGGTCTATTTTAAGAATCCGGTCCACCCGGATCTTTTTAGGTTATTAACCTATTATGGGATACTCGTGTATCTGTATTTTATTCTATACTTCCCAAGTAACGACGGGCTAGTGTATTTCAAGCTATGACAATATTATTTCATTGATAACCTTAACTTATTACGGAATTGTTTTAACAATGTCAGTTTATTCATAAGTTTTTCCCCGGTTACTAAACCGGTCCTAGAGTTTGTTCATAGCCTTTTGCCCCGGTTTCATATCGGTCTATTTTAAGAATCCGTAACACCCGGATCCTTTTAGGTTACTAACCTATTATGGGATACTCATGTATCTTTATTTCATTCTATACTTCCCAAGTAGCACAGGATAGTATATCTCTCGCTATGACAATATTATTTCATTGATAATCTTAACTTATTACGCAGTTTCATATTGGTCTAATTTAAGAATTCGGAACAACCGGATCTCTTTAGGTTACTGACCTGCTATGGGATACTTATGTATTTTTATATTATTCTATACTTCCCCAGTACCAACGGGATAGTATATTTCTCACTATGACAATATTATTTCATTGATAATCTTCACCTTTTACGGAATTATTTTAACAATGTCAGTTAATTTATGAAAAGTTTTTCCCCCGGTTACTATACCGGTCCGGAATTTTGTTCATAGCCTTTGATCCCGGTTTCATACCGGTCTATCTTAGGAATTCGGAGCACCCGGATCTTTTTGGGTTACTACCCTACTATGGGACACACTGTAGGTGCCCCTGTCGTTACTGTCTATAATTTTAACTTCGGATATAATCTTTTGGGATTTTCATTTTATTTCCTTTGGGATTGATCGGTTTAAACATTTATTCTCGATCTATTTATTTTACATTTCCAACGGAGTTACCTTGTTCATTAGTAACGATATACCCTCTTTCGGAGCTCGCAGTCTTCCCTGACTTCTACCTTGGCGACTCTTTAGATCTGGGTTGGCGGGTTCGCCCGGAGTGTCAGGCCAAGGAGACCCTGTGACTCTTCCTTTTAGGGGTTTTCAAGGAAGAACGTGGCTGATGTCAGGCCACGTCCTGTTGTCCCTAAAGTTAAAGCTACCCGCCAGCCCCTATCAAAGACTCACAGGTCTTCCAAATCACCAAACCAGTTAAGTCTTAGGGACCACGGCTAGATAAGGTCCCTAAGCAGACCGTTACCTTTCCAAAAGAACAGGCTCAGTCTGTTTGGGTTAGAACCCTGAACAAGTGGGGTTGCACGAACACCATGCTGACTCCCCACAAGAGCACATACACTATGTTTCTTGTGGACGAGCAGACCCCTACTCCTGGCGTCACCAAGATGGTGGACTTAGCTCTTCAGGCAGTGGCCGAAGACAAACCTTTGCCCCAGCTTCGGGTGACAGACCCTACATCTCTTCTGCTCCCATCAAGTAACGAATGTCGGCTTAACATTCAGTCAACATTTACCTCTGGTAAGTTATCTGCTGATTGTGCGTCGACGCGATTTAGGGAACGTCTTCCAAGACTTCCTGAAACCTTAATTCGACTCGAGTTCGAGTCCCAGTCTACGTTTAGAAGGAGCCTAAACGTCTCGACGGTGGGGGAGATGTTTTCCCTCGGCTATGGGGGGGAACACGATTTTTAGGTCATGACAAAGGCCACCTTACAATCCTTATTATCGGATTGCTATGACTTCTTGGTAGCCAGAAG
The DNA here is from genome assembly GCF_036898095.1 of Palaemon carinicauda. Classification (NCBI taxonomy): domain Eukaryota; kingdom Metazoa; phylum Arthropoda; class Malacostraca; order Decapoda; family Palaemonidae; genus Palaemon; species Palaemon carinicauda. The sequence continues at coordinate 76,141,440 of NC_090749.1, forward strand.
ACGTTGCTGTAGACATGTTCTATCAGAGGCTACTATCCGCCATGAGCCGAATAAACTCATTAAAGCCTCCGCTTAGGGCCCGGACCTGTTCCCGGTGGACATGGTCAACTCGGTGTTAAGCGAAGCTGCCAAGGTGAACCAGAGCCTCAAAGTCCGTTGGGGTCTCACTCCCAAACGGAAGTTCGAACAGTCGAACGTTCAATCCCGGGGCAGGAAAAGGGTACGTCCTTATAACTCTGCCCAGTTCCGCCAGCCTCTCCAGGCAGTCCAGCCGGTCCCGGTTGCTCAGACCATCCAACCCTCCACCTCCAAGCCTCAGCCCCAAGAGGAATATGTTCTCTTCCCTAAAAGCCAAGTGGCTTCGAGTTCGTTCACCTCACAGGCTTATAACCCTGCCTATGAGTCCCGGGGTTCCTCTCAAGGATACCAGCGAGGCAGGGGCCTTGGTTCACGAGGATCCTTTCAGAACAGAGGCAAGGGGAGATATTTCTCCCGTGGAAAGGGATTACGTGGAGCCGGTGGCGGAAAACCCTCCACCTACTGAGATTCTTCAGGTAGGAGGGAGGCTTTATGCGTTCAGGGGTCTCTGGAGGTTCAGTCCTTGGGCCTTCAGCATAATTTCCAAGGGCCTGGGGTGGAGTTGGATAGAAGGGCCTCCTCCACCGAACAAATTCCATCAACTCCCTCCACCGGATCTGACCCTGTTTACTCAGGATCTATTGCGCAAGAACGCGATCAAAGAAACAAAACATCTGAAGTTTCAAGGTCGCTTATTCAGAGTCCCGGATAAAGGACTCAGGCAGCCGGAGAGTCATCCTCGATCTTGCCCGGCTAAACTTGTTCATTCAATGCGACAAGTTTCACATGCTTACCGTCTCGCAGGTACGGACCTTACTTCTCTGTGGGGCCGTCACCACCTCCATCGGTCTTACCGATGATTACTATCATGTTCCAATAGCGAGACATTTCCGCCCATTCCTAGGGTTCAGACTAGGCAACAAGGCTTACACGTTCCAAGTGTTGCCTTTCGGGCTCAACATCGCGCCCAGAATCTTTACGAAATTGGCGGAATCATTCATTCAAGAACTTCGAACCCAAGGGGTCCAAGTCGTCGCATATCTGGACGATTGGCTAATCTGGTCAGACAACGTCGCGGATTGTCTCAAAGCGACAAACAAAGTGACCCAGTATCTTCAGTCTCTGGGATCCAAATAAATTTCAAAAGTCCCGCCTAACACCGAAGACCAAGTTTCAGTGGCTGGGATTACAATAGGGCCTACGCTCTCACACCCTATGTCTCCCCGGGTCCAAGAGAATAGAGATTGCGAAGAATACCAAACGCTTTCTCGGGGAAAAGATAACATCCAGAAGGAACCAAGAAATGACCCTAGGATCCCTACAATTCGCTTCAGTGACAGGCCTTCTGAAAGCGAAACTGAAGGACATAAACCGGGTTTGGCGCTCCAGAGAGAGCAACAAATTTCGAGACAAGAAGACCCATCTTCCTCCCATTCTTCGGAAGAGGCTTCTCCCATGGACAACCACCAAGAGCCTGTCGAAATCGGTCCCACTACGGTACCCTCCTCCAAAGATAGTCATCCACGCGGATGCCTCCCTATCAGGTTGGGGAGATTATTCCCAACACAGGAAGGTTCAGGGCCTTTGGTCCACAATGTTCCAACAGTTCCACATAAATGTCCTAGAAGCCATGGAGGTCTTACTAACTCTAAAAACGTTTTTCCCCGGCCAAGAAGCAACACCTGAGACTAGTTCTCGACAACGAAGTTATAGTTCGTTATCTAAACAGAGGGGGCTCCAAGTCAGGCACTATCAACCATGTGACGGTAGCACTCTTTTCCCAAGCAGCCTCGAACCAATGGCACCTATCAGCTGTCCATCTGGCTGGAGTTCGGAACGTTGTGGCAGACATACTCTCAAGGGCGTCCCCGTTGGAATCAGAATGGTCACTAGACCGAAAATCGTTTCAGGTACCGGACCTCCAGGTAGACCTCTTCGCGACGGAGTCCAACCACAAACATAAATGTTATGTGGCCCCCAACCTGGACACTCGGGCTTACGCCACAGATGCCATGTCTCTGAACTGGAACACCTGGGAAAGGATTTATCTTTCCCACCGGTGAACCTATTGATGAAGATGCTGGACAAACTTCGAACCTTCAAAGGTCAAGTAGCCCTGGTGGGCCCCAATTGGCCCAAGAGCAATTGGTTTCCTCTTTTACTGCAGCTGAGTCTCCGCCCTCGCCAGATTCCCAACCCGGCTTTGACCCAAATAGTACAAACGCGCACTGTGTTCGTTTCCTCAAACATTTGGAACGCCCTAACTTTATGGACCTCATAAAGTTTGCGGCCCACAAAGGGGCTAACATAGATCCCCAGAATACTTTATTCTTAGAATCAGATAAAAGAGACTTCACTCTTCGTCAATATGACTCAGCGGTCAAAAAACTAGCAAAGTTTTTGAAGGATTCTAATGTTGTCTTTATGACATTAAACCTAACAGTTACCCTTTCCAGGCCCTTGTTTGAGTCAGGTTTGGCAGCTAACACTATTACTACCATTAAATCTGCCTTGAAGAAAATTTTCCTGGTCGGGTTTAATATAGATCTAACAGGCTCATTGCTAGCTTCAATCCCAAGAGCTTGTGCCAGACTGAAACCATCCATTCGTCCTAACTCGGTTTCCTGGTTTCTCAATGATGTCCTCAACTGGCGTCAGAAACCATTAACGACTCATGTGAGTATATACCCCTACTCAGAAAAACTCTATTCCTTGTGAGTTTAGCATCCGGCGCTAGAATTTCGGAATTAGAGGCCTTGTCAAGAGATCCAGGCCACATCGAGTTCCTTCCATCAGGAGAAGTCCTCCTCTCCCCAGACAAAGTCTTCTTGGCCATAAATGAAGACCCTCAGAACAGATGGTCCTCCTGGAAAATTATCCCGCTCCCTCACGATCCTTCCCTGTGCCCTGTTACCACTCTACAGTCCTTTCTATCAAGGACTTCCTATAAGACCTCAGGACCCTTGTTCATCAGAGAACAGGGAGGGACTATAACTTTAAAAATGATCAGACAACAGATTTTGTATTTTATCAAACAGGCTAATCCTGAGTCTTTCCCTCACGTCCATGACATACGGGCGGTAGCAACCTCAATAAATTTTTTCCATCACATGAACTTTGCAGTTCTTACTATATATACCGGGTGGAAATCCCCGTCAGTGGTCAGGCGGCACATCTTAAACATCTAGAGGCCCTTCAGCTCGCAACCGTAGCCGCAGGGAGCATGGTATCCCCCGAACAAATTAATTCCTAATTAATTCCTGAATGTACTATATCTTGCCATCTTCTTCCTCTTACCTGCCTCACTTACAGTTCCTACCTGAGTTCAGTTTGTTGTGTCACCCATGGGTGTCCCCATGTCTTAGATATTGTTTATCTCTATTATTAATTGTCATATTTACATTCTGCACTGCAACTCTTGATTAAATCACTGTCATGTTATGTTGATTTTAATTCGTTCCCTTATATTTACTGAAGTTTGGATTCGTTTCTCTGGTACTATTTCACTGGCCGGCACAGGTTGAGCCCAGAAAAGGCATTTTGACGAAGGAAAAATCTATTTCTGGGCGAGAGACCTGTGCCGCCCAGTGAACCCACCCTAGTTGTCCCCCCCTGATCAGACCCCAAACTTAGGGGTGCTATAAGGAGTGCTGGGCAAGCGTGGGTAGAGTTAGTAGTACTAGTCTGCGCGGCAGGGGAGGTTGAACTGCACCTCACTATTGAGGGATTTTGAAGAGGAGATATCTAAATGGTACGAGACCTCTGGTCTGTTTCACCCTAGATTATACCGACACCTATAGGTGAGCGAGCTGGTTCAACCTAGCATTCCTATACATTTTTTTTCTCTGGTAATATTTTAGCAGTTGTATTCCTTAGAAATGGTGCTATAGGAGCATTTCACTGGGTGGCACAGGTCTCTCGCCCAGAAATAGATTTTTCCTTCGTCAAAATCCCTTTTTCAATCAGCCATGTAAATATCATCACTTACATGTTTTTTCTGTGTTCTACACTATATCACATACAGTATTACAAAATGTAGTTGGAAATTCTTACATTATATTACAAAAAATTCTTACATTATATTACAAAAATTATAAAAAGATGATAATACTGAGATTTTTACTTTAAATAAATGAGTAATAGTTAACTAAAATCTAAAATAAAAATATTGGTCAGTTTGTGATTACATAAATTTTCTTTTGGCATTCAATGAAATATAAATGTAACTAATCGAAATATCTCCATTAATTTGTTTAATGATCTAATGGCATTACATCGTACGGGCGATCTATCTAAAACAACCCAGGCTAGTAGGAAGACAATCTTTGTCTCAGTAAGAATCTCAAACATGAAACATTTACTACAAGCAAAACTGATTATGAAAAAGATGAAGCTTTTAATCCTCAAAATGGTTAATCATTGTTCATGGTCTTTAAGCATTATATATGAAAAATCCAATTTATACTTCTTCCTATTCCAAACCAATTTAATTTCAATGACTCAAAAGTTTTTATACTTTATAAACTTATTGTTGTTGTCATATAACATTTGTTTCAAAATTTTGATGAACTTCAATAAGGTTCAGGTACACTATTCATCTTCAAAGTGACACCATGAAAAGATTTAAAAAACAATAAATATATTTATGGGAATATTCATAAACCATTACTATATCAGTAATCAGTCCCTTTAATATACTAGACACCCCAAATGCACAAAGAATTAAGTGTTTTTAATTTGATTTACAATAATCATAACTTTCAAAATTGTTATAAAAAGAAATTCATGAAATAAAATGCTTGTCAGATTGTCTTAGCCAAAGCAAGTGACACATGAAATATTTTAGGAATAAACCTTCTAATCCTCCCACTTCAGGTTTTATGACTATATGTATCCCATCAATGCTAGGTTAACATATCTTGATGCATGTCCACTGAATTATTAGAAAACACCAAGGGTATTTAACACATTATAGTCTTTATATAATATATAGCATTACAACTCAGAATCTTAATAAAAAAAAAAATTATTTCTATACTCGCCTGATGTTCAAATTGCTTCTTCTCTAGAATATTTTCCCATTTTCTTTCCTTTCAAAAGATACATGATGCAGTAAAGTAATTCAACAATCTAGTGGTTAATGGTAAGTAGCACACTAAGAGTTTCCCATTCTTCAGTATCGAAGTCGTATTCCCTATTTCTTGACATCACAAGTCAGTGAATAGGCAGATAGGTATGTATATGAATAAGGTGAGTAGTGTATAGAAATGAAAAAAAAAAAAATTAAAATTCTGTTTTTCTATGAACCTCCCCTGATGTTCATATTGCCGACTCTCAAACTCTATTGGAGGTGCGACACCAGTCATGAGAAATAGATAGGTCAAGAAAAATTGAAATGTATAACCTAATTAGAATTCTAGACACAATAGACCTAAAGTTAAATGCAAATCATCTAAAACTTTTGCTAATGAGGCTCCAAATTGTTTTTCCGATATTTTAAATATAAAAAAAGAAATAACTAAATTTCATTAAAATAAAAATTGGCCACAGCACCAGCCACTATAGAACCTAGAGGCCAATAATTTCTATAAGAAAGTCAGGATAACTCAAGATAATATCTATACACAGAAATCAAGATATGTTGCATAACTCCCAATGTCTAGAACCATAATATTCAAGGTTAAGATTTGGATCCAAACTTGGTGAGTTCATGAGCACAATCATTCAACAAGAAATGACACTTCCCCTTCAAAACAGGATGAATGGGCATTCTAAGCTCATGTAGTCAATTAGAAGTTCAACCTATAATATCCATAGTTACTTAAAAATATACTGAATGTCTCTTAACGGACAAGGACCCCAATTCTCAGAACAAATATGTACAACCAATTCTAATGCCCCCCCCCCTTTAGAAGTGTGAAAAAAATAAATTGTAACCAACTCTAAGTCTTAAAACAATTTAGCTCTGAATTAAGGCCAAAAAGACACAATCAACTTAAGCTTCCAAAGTCCACCTTAAAAGACAGTGCTTGCAGATTACAATGCATTTATCTTTTGAATCTATTAGTGAAAGTTTCCCAAAAATTCAAAACTGAACCATATTCCCAACCCGATAATTAGACCTGACCACAGACAACCAATCCTGACAGGGATAAATGTATCCGTTATCATATCTGAAAGTAAATATATAATACCAGATTCTCGAGTACCTGATTAAGCATTAATACATCCCATATAAAGGCTGAGATTGAAAATTCTTTTAAAAAAGAGCTCTTTAAATCTAAATTCTATTCATAAAAACTAACTTTAAAAGCTTTAACAATATAAACCTAGGTACTTATAGTTATTGATAAATTCTTGAACTGAAACTTAAAAATGAGCCAGCTGTTGTTTTTATATGTAATATGGTCAAGTGTCTTTTAAACTTACAGAGGAAAATCTCGAGTGTTGCGAAGACCTTCGATTTGAGAATGTTATTGAGAGCCCTCAGGAGATTAAGTGTAAAGTGGATGTGTCTGGGTGAACCACCTTTGAAATGGTCTAGCTGAGCCGATTGATTAGTGTAACAACCTTTTCTGGCACTTGAGAGCTGCTGATCTAGTTCTGTTGATCATTTTTCTTGTGCCCTGAACAGAGCTATGATGAGACATTGTGCTTCAAGGAAGTCTGAACTTTGTTGCACAACTGCTAGATCATGGTAAAAATAGGAAGCCGGAAATATATATAATTCTAGATTTTCCTGTAGCTAAAGGTATCTAATTTTTATGCTAAGGGATTAAAAACATGATAAATAAACACACCTATCATTGATTTTTCAAGAATATATAGTGTTCCTGGGTGGTCATCCAACCGAGTAGTGACAAGCCTCCTCGTTGTTTAACTTTGCTAATCTAATTGAAAAGTTTTTTTCCACATTGAAGGTGAAGTTGCAAACATGATGAGAAAACTTGGTGAAGGAGCAAACAGGAATATATACAGGTGACCCCTTCCATTGCTAAACTTCAAGACATTCTTATAATGTAGTGTCCAACAGCTTTGGAGTACTAAACTTGTTCTTCTTAGCTGAAGATTTTGTTTGTTAGCAAGTAATAGTAATAATAATAATAATAATAATAATAATAATAATGATAATAATAATAATAATAATGATTATAATAGTAATTTGAGCATGACACCAACTTCACAGAGCTCACACACTAAAGACTGTTTGCTTCCCTAACAAATCACACAGAGAATGCAGTAAAGGATCATAAAAAAAACAATTATTACATCCCATAACACATAGGGTTAAAAATAACTCTAGAGCCACAGACTTGCTTAAGTTTGGGCAACCCAGTAAGGACCTGCTTTACCAATTAGACTACCTTTCCACCTACATGACAGAAATAGCGTAATAATTATGCCTAAGGGAGTTCTCATCATTGAGTCAAATATCTTTCCATTGTATCTATTACAAGACCCACAAAGGCTGATACATCCTATCCACATAAGCATTACCTCATCTATCTGGAAATGGGAAGATGACCTTGTACTCCTTAGGTTTCAAATGTGGTCAAGTGATGACACATGTCTCAAGACACTGTCAAGGGCTGCCTTACCAACTCTGGTTAAACTAGTGAGAGAATGACACCCAGCCACTCAAACAAGATACAAACTGTTTTAGTGAATATTTATACAAAAAGAAAAACCCTTAGTCCAAGGGAATCATACGAGGCGTCACATTAACAACAAAACAATAATAGCTGTGTAAAGAACATTTATTTTACAAACGGAGGAATAAAATATTAAGATTAACATTTTGGCACATAAGGGATATGCAGAGGTTTAGAGGTACCTACTTTTATGAGAGTAGAGAAATAAGGATCCAGGTTACCAGCTCGGTCTCCAGCCTTGCAAAATCTAAGTCTTTAAAGAGTAACTAGAAATGCATGAGTGATAATTACACTTTAAAGGGGCACAAGTATATAATGAATTCAAGGTGCTACGAGAGGATCCTGAACCCGGGATAAACCGTGTAGAACTCTTAATGAATGGTATAATTAAAACTAAAAAATTACTCTCAATCTAGAACTAAATTAATTTCTGAGCAACTCAAAAAGGCATTAAATTACCAAAACTGTATAACAAAAACCAGTCTAATTAGGCTATAATAAAGACAAAGTTTTAGGAGTGGTAGTAGTGCCATCATTCCTTCTACTGTATATACCAGTCTAGCCTTCTTTGCTTAAATAAAGCCTTCTGAAATACTGGAATTAACTGCAAACAAAAGTATTGCAAAAAACACTCCCTCCACTATTTCTAACTGCAAACAGCCCTGACCTCATTAAGTTTTAAACCGTACATGAAGATTTTGTTTATTAGTTGTAATGATGGGCTCAATACATGGCATTATATTCTATAAGAAGGTTAGGTAATGGTTAGTCTTAACAAGTCAATGCACTTTGTCTTCAGACTTTGAAACTAAACTAAAGTAAAATTTTCAATCAAACAGATTTAATGAAACTTTAAACTAAGTGGTATTCTTAGTAAAAATTGTAACAACTTCATGACTCTTATTCACAAAAAAATCAAGGAATTGAGAGGAATATTATAGACACAGCTGTCTCTGAATACTTTGATAGAAAAGCTGCATGAGAATCTACCTTAAAAATGTAATAAGTTAGTTTTATCGTATGTTTTCTAGTCCACCAAGTCCTAACACTGATTTTGTTTACAACTGGCACTTTAGTGATGGAAATACGTTAAGGCTTATGGCCAAAGGGCATGAGGGCTAGATATGCCTATGCAACCGCACTTCGTGAGGGACTACTTTCCTTGGCTGTTATGAGAAGCGAACTGCAGTCATTTTGTTTCTAAATCAGAAGCTTTAAAGCTGAGCAGTGCATTCTCTCTGGTTTCATAAACACTTAACTCGAAACATATTTCGTGATAGGAACTATGATATAGCTTAGTCTTCAAAAGAGTTATTTAAAAGCCCCAAGCATAAATGTTAACCAATAGAGTAGAAACCTACCTTAAAATGCAATAACCAATTACTACAATCTGCAATGGAGAAACTAAAGAATGGGAAACTCTTAGTGTGCTATTTACCATTAACAGAAAAATTGTCTCATTACTTCACTTGGAGCAGGTATCTTTTGAAAAGAAATAATGGGAACAATTTTAACAAATTTTGGGGGTTAACATCCATAGAACAAAGTTTTAGAGACGAAGCAATATGATATCAGGGGAGGTTCACAGAAATAAATGGGATATGCCTCTGTAAGGCAAAAGGAATACGGATAAGTTAACAATAAGGTGTAGAGAGAATCTACATATATTTCCATGTGTGCAACTGATATCGATAACTGCAATCCAGAAGCCAAAGATTAATATCTATAAAGAAGGAAGACTAGATTGGCTGACCACATAATGAGACAGAATGAATGTTTTGCGATGATAATCTCTATACCATAATAATAAAGTAGATGCAAATACGATACCACCAATATTTAAATATGTACATAACAATCTTGGAAAATTCTCTAAACTTCAGCTTATGGTAGCGCCAGTTCCGTTGCATTGAAGGGAGGAATGACAAAATGACGACTCCTATTGCTTAGGAATAAAATTTCCTTGCCGTTCATACTGAACCTGTAAAAAAGTTGAATAATAAGTCAATAAAGAATGAAAGCTTATTTTTTGCTTTTTATCAAGTTTACAGTATAAGAGATGAAAAATATAAAAAATTTTAAGTAATTTTTATTTTTCCTAACATACTTACCGAGAACTACTTTCTTAGGAGTTACCTGTAATCTCCTCTCTACCGACCAGAGTTTTGTGTAGAATACCCTAAAACCCGTTTTCTATGGAGGGCTATCTCGGGCGTAAGAGAACGTGCCCCGAGGGTAGCTTTTGCGCTAGGTCGAGGTCCGCCTGGGTCGTGAGCGTCAGTAAGTTCTTCGGATGTTGCACAATACTCGCAAGGGCAGAGAAGCACTCGGGGAAGGAAGGGAGGGCCATTACCCCAAAGTAGTTCTCGGTAAGTATGTTAGGAAAAATAAAAATTACTTAAAATTTTTTATTTGTTCCAACACGAATACTTACCTCGAACTACTTTCTTAGGAGACTGACACTTTAGGAGGCAGGAGTGCCTTTTTGACCTTCAGACCCAGTAAGCGGAAGCCAAGAGGCCTAGGTATAAATGAAACATACTAGGAAAACGGACGATAGGGTAACTACACAAAGAGCTCACGTTAGTGTCTAAGTACTCACCCTTTGAAAAACTTCTTCTGATGTTGAATCCAGTAACGTAGTTGCGGAGAACGTGTTATCCAATGGTTACAAGAGGGTTATCTCCGATAAGGAGAGGGAAAAACGGGGAATAGGGTGAAGGGAACGAACCTGTGTCTCCCGGTTTGCTATCCACGATTGAGCCTGGGGCTTTTACCGTTAAATCACTTGAAGAGTGGAGATGACTGTTCCAATGGAGAACCCGTCTAAGGACTTTCTCGAGTAGTCCTTGAGGTAATGGGCAGTAAAGGTTGACTGGTTAGACCAGGTACCTGCCCAAAGGATCTGACCCACTGCCATGTTTTTCTCAAAGGCTAAGGACGTACTCAGACCCCTGATGTCATGGGGTTTGGGGACGCCTGGTAAGGCCAGAGCTTCTTCCCTGTAGGCCCTGGCAATAACTTGTCTCAACCAGAAGGAAATGGTGTTCTTGGATACCTGTTTCTTAGTAACACCCGTGGAGACGAAAAGGCTCTTGATGCCTGGCCGGAGATGAGCCGTCCTTTCAAGGTATTTTCTAATGGCACGGACCGGGCATAATTTCAAATCCTCAGCATTCCCCGTCCTAGGGATGGCTGGCAGAGAGAAACCTTCGAATTTAGGATCCCAGACAGCTGGATTCTGGGTCTTCGCCACAAAAGAAGGAACGAACTTTAAAGATATTTCCTTCCACCCCCTCGAATGAGAGACGTCATAAGACAGCCCATGGATCTCCCCTACTCTTTTAGCAGACGCCAAGGCTAGCAAAAAGACTGTCTTGAGAGTGAGATCCATGTCTACGATATCTTTCATTGGTTCGAAGGGGGGGGGCACTTAACATCTTCAGGACCCTAGCTAAGTCCCACTGAGGTACCCTAACTGCTTGTGGGGGGCAGGACTGCTCGAAGCTCCTGACAAGCATCGAGATGTGCCTAGAGGAACCCAGGTCAATGCCCTTCAGGAGAAAGACTTGACCCAAGGCGGCCCGTACTCCTTTTATGGCTGGGATTGACATTCCTATTTTGTCCCTGAGATATACCAGAAAATCCGCTATGTCTGGGACCGAGGCTTTGAGGGGTTTAATGTGCCTCGAAGCGCACCACTTCGTGAAGGAGGCCCACTTAGCTTGGTAGACCGCTGCCGACGACCTTCTCAGGTATAGCGACATCCTCTTACCAGTAGCTGATGAATACCCCTCCTTCTTCAGGAGTCGCTCGATAGTCTCCAAGCGTGAAGACGTAGAGACTGTGGGTTGTCGTGAAATCTGAGAAAATGCGGTTGTTTTAGAAGATCTGACCTGTCGGGGAGTGGCCACGGAGGTTGACTCACCAGGTCTTTTAGGTCTGCGAACCACTCTCTCTCCGGCCACCAGGGCGCTACTAAAGTCATCCTTAAGTTTCGGGCAGTCCTTACTCTGTTGAGTACTTGCCTTATCAACGTGAAGGGGGGAAAAGCGTACACGTCTAGGTTGTCCCACCTGTGCTGAAAGGCATCCTCCAAGGCTGCCTTCGGGTCTGGGACAGGAGAACAATACACGGGAAGTTGCGCGTTCACAGTTTGGTTGCAAAGAGGTCCATCACCGGGGAACCCCAACGTTGGATGATGAGCTTGGCTACTTCTGGAAGGAGGGACCATTCTGTCCCTACTATTTGACCCACCTTGCTGAGATCGTCGGCCAGCACATTCTTTTTCCCGGGAATGAACCTTGCTAATAACACAACCTGGTTCGTTTCTGCCCAATCTAGAATCTCTAGGGCGAGATCGCACAATTCCCTTGATTTCAAACCTCCTTGTTTCTTTATGTACGCTACCACTGTGGCGTTGTCGCACATCAATGCCACAGTGTTTCCCCTTAGTAGATCTACGAAGTGTAGGCAAGCTTTCTGGACTGCCTTCAACTCTAGGACATTGATGTGTAGGTTCTTTTCCCCATCCATCCAGGTCCCTCTCGCTGTCTCGTCGAGGAGATGGGCTCCCCATCCCTGGTTGGAGGCGTCTGTGAACAGAAGTAACTCGGGAGGGTCGTTCGCGAAGGGCATCCCCTTGAGCGAGTTCGATCGGCAATGCCACCATTCCAGGGAGGGCATTGTGTTTGGTAGGACTGGGATTAGTTCTTGTTGCGAGTCCAGTTGGCACCAGAGGTTCTTCAGGTTCCATTGGATGGCTCTGAGCCTGATTCTCCCCTGGGGAACCAGTTTTTCCAACGACACCAGATGCCCTATTAGTCTTTGCCAGTCCTTCGCTCTCCTGGGTTGCCCCGATAGGAACGGAAGAAGGATCTCCATCAGATTGCTAATTCTGTCTTCCGAAGAAAATGCTTTTCCCAGAAGGGTATCTAGTGTCATCCCCAAATAGGTCATTCTGGTGGAGGGGGATAGGTTCAATTTTTCCGTGTTGATCACGATACCCATATCCTTGCAAAACTGGAGAAGTTTTATTCCTTGCTCCTTCAAGAGGTCCTTCGAGGAGGAAAGAAGCAACCAGTCGTCCAGGTACTGGATGAGGCGAATGCCTCGTTCGTGAGCCCACACTGAAACTGTCGCGAAAACTCTCGTGAATACCTGGGGCGCTGTTGATAATCCGAAGCAAAGGGTCTTGAATTGCAGGATCTGGGTACCCCATTTCACCCGGAGAAACTTCCGACTCGAGGGGTGGACCGGAATTTGGAAGTAAGTGTCCTTGAGGTCTATGGTCATCATGTAATCTTTCTCCCTCAAGGACAGCAGGACTGACTTCGGAGTGTCCATTTTGAAGTCTGTCTTTCTTATGAATTTGTTGAGAGCCGACAGATCTATAACCGGCCTCCACCCCCGTCGCTTTTTCCACCAGGAACAGACGACTGTAGAAACCTGGACCTGGGTGTAGGATCTCTTCCATGGCACCCTTCTCTAACATGGAGGACACCTCCTCTTGAAGGGCGGCCCTCTTCAACGGATCCTTGGGTACCAGCCACTCCGACCGGATGGCCGGAATTAGAGGGGGGGTTCTGCTAAGAACGGTAACCTGTAGCCCTCCTTCAGTACGGACACTGTCCAGGGCTCTGCTCCGTGAGCTTTCCATGCTTGCCAATATAGTCTGAGGCATCCCCCAACCTGAGGCTTGGGCAGGGATAGGGGGCCTCCCACTCTATCTCCTCCTGGAGGAGCGGCCTGAACGGCCTCTCCTGGAGGCAGAATAACCTGTCCTAAAGGAGGCTGAAGCTGCTGGGGGTCCTCTACGGGGGGACTGAGGCGCTGAGGCCCAGGAGGAAGAAGGAGCTTCTCGCTTCGTCATGCTAGGAGAGGCCTGAGACGTCGAGGCACTGTCTGAGACTGACCTCTTGTAGGGCGGTCTCCTTACCGGCGTAGGCCTGGGCGTGTTTAATTCTTTCCTTTTAGACACTTTCTCCATGATCGCTTCCAAGTCCTTTAAGGGGAACAAGGAGTCACCCCACAAAGGAAGGCTCCTCATGGCCCGCGCCTCTCTGTCTGGGACCATTCGGGACACCTTCGTCAGGATGGTGTCTCTCTTGCGAAGCACCCAATTCGCTGTCAGGGCGAGGGACTGGTAAGTCAGGAACTTAAGAGTCTTGCCCCCGGAGGTGATAAGTTCCCTCAGGAGGCTTTGCTGTTCCGGGTCTGTAGGGTCAAAAGTAGCTTGCACCCCTACTAAAGTGGAAGCCCACCAGTCTAGCCAAGAGGAGACGTGTACCAGGTCCCTAGACATTTCCTCCATCATCGCAGCCTCTGATGGAGAAAAACAGACTGGGGCTGAAGAGGCTCTGTCCTCCGAGGCGCCCTGCCCATGAATGTTGAGAGAAGGTTCTACTTTGCAGGCTCCCGGCCGTTGTCCTTCTGGTACATAGACCTTGCCCTGCGTTTTGAGTCCCTGGAGCAACTTAGAAGAGCTCTGAGTCTTGGGGGCTTCGGCATTACCTGCCACCACTCTATCCACGTGCTCCTGTCCCAGGACGAGATCCCGGGCTACAGGAAGAGCCAGGGAGGTTTTTGGCTGGGCAGAGGCCTGCATCAACCGGATAAGGCTGGACCTCCAATAGTCCTCGTCGGTAGCTGCCGGTTCTTCGATCTTGTGATGCCTCTTGATTAGTCTAATTACAGTGATACCTCGGTACTCGACCATAATCCGTTCGAGATCCGTGTTCGACCTCCGATTTGTTCGAGTACCGAATTTTTTTTCCCCATAAGAAATAATGGTATATATTCTATTCCGTTCCCAAGCACTCGAACAGGCCCAAAATATTAATAAAACGTGTACCTAAACAACAATAATTATCTAAATGTGTATGAAATTGGTCAGAAAATCCTATAAAACAATTTTAAACCATTTACTGTACTAAAATAAAACAATTTTAAACCATTTTCTGTACTGTAGTGAACATACCTTTGAGCAGCGGTTCGATGGCATACAGGGATGGATGTGGAGAGGATGGAAGGGGGAGGTTACTGCTTGGAAGGAGAGTCCCCTTCCATGATGTGGCGGGGTAGTTCTCCTTCAGGAGTTGTTTCTCTCTCCAATGAAAGGGTGGGCAGATCTATTTCAGGGGTTTCTTCTCTTCTTTGTCTCTTCTTTGGAGGAGAAACAGGCTTTGATGTAGCAGCTTTCTTTTCTTTTGTGAAAAACTGGTCTATTGTTAATTGTTTCTTCCTCCTCTGCAGTATTCTTCGAAAATGATGAATACCTGTTCTATTACGAATACCTGTTCTATTACGAAACTTTTCAAACCAACCCCTGCTCGCTTTAAATGTAAATGAATCACTTTCACTGGTACTCGGACTTTTCTTCACTAATTCTTCATAGATATGCAACGCTTTTTCACAAATGAACGCTTCACTAACACTTTCCCCGGCCAACTGTTTTTCTTTAATAAATATTAAAAGCAACTTTTCCATCTCCTCAATCACTTGTGGCCTTTGCTTAGTTACCGCCGTAACTCCCGTTGCAACATTCGCCTTCTTAATCATTTCTTTATGCTTTAAAAACGTAGAAATGGTCGACTTCGCCATTCCGTATTCTACCGCTAAATCGGACACTCGTACACCATTCTCATATTTCGCTATAATTTCCTTCTTCAACTCGATCGTTGTTCGCACTGTTTTCCTCTTCTCCTTCCCCTTAACACTCATTACTTTCTTGGGACTCATTATGAAAGCTAAAAAAGCAATTAAAAGCACTGAAAATCACTAAATCACAACGAATGCTGATCGCGCGTTGTCTGAGTGACGCTCTCGAGAGAACTGATGCTTCCCGAACAAGCGAGAGTGGCCGAGATGGCGCGATCATCACAAAGCCCATGCGGTCGTCACGTGTTCGGCTGGTCGAGTACCGAATTTTTGGTCGAGGACCGCAGCAAAAATTTCTCGAAAATTTTGGTCGAACTCCGAATTGTTCGAGTATAGAGTCGTTCGACTACCGAGGTATCACTGTACTCTTCTATAGGCCGAGTCCTCCGTCAGGGAACCCTCTCTACCGTCGCCCGAAGCCTCGGCTTGAGCCCGGGGAGCCGGGTCACCGGGCACTCCCACCGGGCGCCTTGGTCCTGGCACAACAGGCACTCCCCTGCAGAGGTACTGGTCCTCCCCGGCGGAGGTCTCCGCACCAGGGGCAGGGGTTAGGACAGGCATCGCCGAACCGGCGAGGACTAGTGTCCGATCATGTTCCCTGGGGGACGAGGACGCGGATCCTGTGGGCTGACCCGACAGCGGGAACCGTTCCTTAAGGTCTGAGGGCCGCACCAGCTGGGCTGGTTCGGCCAGGCTGCCCGTAAGGAAGCCCGGTTCCCCCCGCTGGGCGGGGTGAACCGGAAGCTTCGCGGTCTTACGCCTGCCTGCAGAGGCCTTCTCGCGTTTCTCCCTGCGAGGGTCATAACCACGCTTGGAGGATGGTCTCCTTGGCGAGAGATCCCTGGACCGCCGGTCCGGGGAACACTGTATCTCCGACTTACGGGGTACGAAAAACCAATCGCCATCGGGTGACCTACTCCTCCTGTGTTTCCTTTGTGGAGAACGGGAGCGCCTCCTGCTGTACCTGGAACGTGATCTTGAGCGGGAACGCCTGCTCCTGGACCGCTCCCTCCAACGCTGATGTTTCCTCCTGGCTTCTTCTCCCGACGAGAAAGACTCCTTCGAAGAGCCCGACGTCTCTGTACCTACCATACGGCGGGCGGGAGCGGGGACCGCGGGGGACTTCGCGACTCGTTGTGTACCCGAGGTAGAGGGTTGCAGGAAGGCTTCAGGAACTTCCGTGAGAGGGGTTGGAAACGAGGGTTGCCGCCCAACACTAGGGAACCAGGAATGCAGGCCCTCTTCCATCCGCATAGGGGACCTACCTGGTGTCTTAGGAAGCTTCCATCCGAAGGTATCACTCCCTGCGGAACCTAACTTACCCAGGTTGTCGCCGCCTGCCGAAGAACCTGAAACACAGGCCCACGAAAGGAGCGAAGACACAGAAACAACGTTGCTACACCACAAGGGGTCATCAGAGGAAACGTGCCCCCCAAGCACAAGGGCTGAGTCTCCCGAGCTCCCTGACACAGCACTACCAGGTTCCTCACTAGCCCGAGAAGGCCCCGCAACCCCCACTTCACATTCACCAAACTCCTGGGGAAGAACGCTCGGTTCTTTCCCCACGAAGGACTTACCTCGTCCCCTACTCTGGGTAGGGGAAGGCGAGACAGAAGCCCCGTCGGACCGTTCACTGGGCGACCGTAGCGGCGAAGAAACACTAGCTTTCCTGGGTGAACGCTTCGACGATTTCTTCTTCTTCGTGCCGTAACGCACCCACTGAATATCACTCCAACCAACACACTCGAGGCACGTATCCGAAGACGAACAAACTTTGCCCCTACAGGAAGAGGAAAGGGAGTGAGGGTCCACTTCAGGTTTGGAGAGGAACGCTCCACACGATTTTCCAGCTCTAGGCCCAGGACAATGGCGGATCTGCTCCATAACGCACAAACACAAGACATAGGAACACAGGGAATCAAAGGAATACACTGGAGAAGCACAAGGAAGGGAAGTGAACACACAGGAACACAAGGGATAAGCACAAGTTACCACGCGGTAAACACGTGGGACACACGCGGCGCACACAAAGGGTCGAGAGAGAACGAGAGCGACGTGGTGACACGCCGCGACCAGAGAACTTACTGACGCTCACGACCCAGGCGGACCTCGACCTAGCGCAAAAGCTACCCTCGGGGCACGTTTTCTTATGCCCGAGATAGCCCTCCATAGAAAACGGGTTTTAGGGTATTCTACACAAAACTCTGGTCGGTAGAGAGGAGATTACAGGTAACTCCTAAGAAAGTAGTTCGAGGTAAGTATTCGTGTTGGAACAAAACTTGTTTCAGCATTAAATACAAATGAAATACTACAAATATTCTTATAAAAAATGAAATGGTTCATCTACTGAAGTTTCTCTTTGGGTAGAGACGAATTGTAAATTGTCTAAGTGAGGTGACAATACCATGTGTTCATAATAAATCAACTCTGTTTTAAACAACTTTGGTTAGAAGTGTTGCCCAACATTATCTATCCCTGAGAGTAGGGAGATTCAATATGAGAAATGAAAACTAAAAGAGAAATAATAAAAAAGGATATGATGGATATCACATTTCAAAACTTTAAAAAACACATCCTAATTGAATCACTAAAGATATATGTTCTCACAGTCTGCATATTTGAAGTGACTTACAAGGGTGAGCATTAGAAGGGAATCTAACCAGACTCTGATGTTTAATACTGCATCAAAATTATTCATTATAAAGGGAGAGATAAAACCCAAAGCAGCTGAAAGCTTATCAGATGAAAAGTATTTGACAAAAAACATCCAACATAGCTAGGAGCCAAAAAACATGGTTTAGAGCGCACAGCCAATCCGTGCTTACTCAATGCCATGTGCGACTGCTCGAGGTCAAAGTCCTTTAACATTTATCTATTATAAAAGTATCTCAAGACCACTCAATAACCTTTATTGTTTATGGTAAGGTTGGCTGGTTTGGATTAACCAGCCTTCAGTAAGAATGGGCATTTATATAGACAGACCCCATGTGTCGTAAATTGTCGAAGAGAACCACCTACTCCAACATCTATCCTGGGTCTTGCCAAAAATTGCTCTTGATTAAAGGGTAAAATTCATGAAAATAAAGTAGCTGGATAGCCTATAAAGAACGAGAACAAAATCAATGAAAAGAAAAAGGAAGTAAACAACACAGCTGGGAAAAATTTTCTAATGTCTATGAAACATTCTGTAAGTCACACAAAGAATACCATACGCTGTACTTTCCTGACAAGTTGTTAAGAATAAAATAATGTTTATGCTGTATATATTCCATATCAATAGGACAAGAGCACCATTTTACATTTTTAAAATGATCCTTCCAGTAATCATATGATCAAAGTAATCAATAGTATAGTTTTCATTCTCAGTGGCAGTAGAACAGCATATTCCTTTCAATTAAGCACACAAAACGCTTACCTCAAAATTCCTCGGTGAACTCCCTTCGGTGGTGACTGCTCTTCATAGAAGAGACCAAAGCACTTACAAAGGAGTTTCATTCCACCAAACCCTGAGATATCTAATTCCTTGTAGGGCACCACGAGAACAGAAGCCCTGTAAGATGAGCATAGAATTAACACCACAATTACTTTTACTAAAATCTCATAGCATTTCAATCAAGAGCCCATAAGATGGAATAAATTAGAGAAACTTATTGGTAATCCACCTCCATAAAAGAAAAATGCTACATAAACTTGGATAACTAACCAATGTAAAACTTTTCCGGTTTCTTTTGGTTCCCAGACTCTAAACATATTACATCTTGGATATTAAAACTATTTTCTTGCAGGGAATATTAATTATTGCTTAATTTTCTTTCCAAATACTGACCATGTAAGGAACTTGGTGATATTTTTTTCCATAAAACACTATTCAATGTAAATTCTTTCTGATGCAATCCAGACACAATATCAATCCATATTGCAAAACTGTGGCATTGGAGACCGCTTGGAGTCGTTGCTACAAAAACCGGTTTTCATTGAATCTTGTACTCGACCCAAAATGTTAACCACAATAACCGAGTCATGACATCGTCGTGCAAACACTAGCTGGTTTAATTCTTACTGCAGTCTCCCTTGGGAAAGATACAGCATTTCCATTTTAATATATTTCTTTAAATCAATACATCTACCCATGACACCTACAATGGAAAATTCACTAAATATTGTAATTTTGTGTCGGTCCCAATTACCTCCTCCCTTTAGCAGTAACCTGGTGTATCATCTGAGAAAATAATCCAATAATAAAAGACCCTATACTTTGAAATCATTATGAATGATTCTTACAGCGTGAATATCATCAGTGACTACTGCAACATCATAAAGTCCTTAATGAGATACCAATGAGAAACAAAGCTACCACTAAGTCTGGATAAGGTTATAATTCAATAACGAACATGGCTACATCAAACAAGATGGCTACATCAGACAAAAAGGTAAAGTGATAACCTGACAACAAATCTCATACCTGCTATTTTTCCCTTTTTATGATCTTTGGTGCCCTTGTACGACAGCATATCAACAACCCACTGACCAAAGCAGGATGCTTCTTGTTTTGTTTTCCCAAAAAATTCTCTTGCTACTTTTGAATTAAACCTGTGCTTTTTTATTTGAGTTAAATTTAGTAATTTGTTATACATTGTAATCTAAATCAATTTTAAGATAAACTGTAGAGAGCCAATTTCTTATCATAAAATAGGTTAATTTCTTTTCTAACCTTATACACTTGTTAAATGAAATGTTTATGATAAATTTTATTGGCCTCAAAA
The DNA here is from genome assembly GCF_036898095.1 of Palaemon carinicauda. Classification (NCBI taxonomy): domain Eukaryota; kingdom Metazoa; phylum Arthropoda; class Malacostraca; order Decapoda; family Palaemonidae; genus Palaemon; species Palaemon carinicauda. The sequence continues at coordinate 76,161,592 of NC_090749.1, forward strand.
TCATAAATGAACAAGAAATGAAAGATTAACAAACTGAAACAATTTTTCCGGAGTAAAAAAGCTCAGATAAAGTAAGCTTATGGCTACACGATAACGGTGAAAAAACTTTAATGGAGTGTGCATTTACTTGTCTGGTTCCTCATGTTTTTTGACAAGAATAAAACTTCATGGGAAGTGTCTGTCTTCATTGGTGGATCTAATTGGGAGCTAGACAATGAGGCGTTCAAGTAAAAAGTGGCATTGACCATAAATGATTTTTGGCAGCCTGAGGTGAAAAGAAACAAGTTTTCATCAGTTTTTATTGTGGTTGCAATGAACCATATTAAACCTAACATTTTATGATTCAATGCTTTACCTAGCAGAAGTGACAGACAGTTGAAACTAATGTGATCCTGGATTAGATGCAGTTTTTTCATTGAAATTGCAATGACTTTTAGTGGTTTTCTAACATCTAATGATATCGTGGCTGTTATTTCAACAGTACCCCTTGCTTGCATTTTGGACACGTTCCCATGACCCCTTACTGGCTGAACTCCATACACTCAGAGTAAAATATATATCTCTCTCTATGATGGTTAAAGTAGTTAATGCCTGAACAAGGTTTATCTATAACATGTCATGTAGATTAGTTCTAATTGGTTTTTATTATTTTATAATCATTTCTTACAATTGAGTAACCTTTCTAGTAAGCCCGGACCATAGTTAAGTGGTCCTTTGATGTTTTGTTTTGCTAGCGCTTCATTTCTATTAACAGTAGAGATGTATACTCGGGAAGTGCTGTATTTTGTTAAGTATTCATATGCTGTTTCGTTCTAATCTGAGAGGTCACTCATAAATCAGATTTGAAAGATCATTTATAAATAAGTTCATGAATAGTCTCTTCCAATGCAAAAGTGTAGATTTAGATTGCAACATGAGATCACCTCATTCACAATGCTAACAGATTGTTTAAGGTTAAGTACGTCAATGCAATTAACCTTAATATGTGAATGATAGCTGGTCAAAGTTTAGTTCAAATTTAATCAAACCAATCTTAATTTGTTGACTAATATTGTGCATTATTGAACATTTACAATCTACTCAACCTGCTTAAGGATGACAGGCACTTGGAAAAGGAAGAAAAAAACCCTTCACAGTTATTCTTGACATGAATTTCTCTTCTTAGCCTAGAAGAACAAAACACAGTAAGTGAAATCACTATGATGTTGCTCAAAAGATTACTAATTTCTGTAAAAGATAAATCCTAACAGTTTTGGTTTTATAAAATCACCATTCTATTTGTTTGATGTTACTCGTTGACATCTTCAGAGCTTCGTCCTCCTGTTCAACTTCACAGTGGATTTAATCTCTTCAAAGTAGTTCCCCATGCATTTAACAATTCTCAAGTCAAGCTCCTTTCTTTTAGAGTGACTATTACAGTTACTTCAACTCAATCTCTTTTCTATTATGAAATGTGTTTTTGACCAGTGTTTATATTAAAAGTTTAGAGCCACACACAAGAGTAACATTGTGAACAGTTGTGTATGCCGCATAAAAGATTATTATTTCAAGAACATGATTAAGGGTGATGATCCTCTCAGGCATTTGAATAAGCGCATCAAAACGCATCAACTTCACAGTGGATTTAATCTCTTCAAAGTAGTTCCCCATGCATTTAACAATTCTCAAGTCAAGCTCCTTTCTTTTAGAGTGACTATTACAGTTACTTCAACTCAATCTCTTTTCTATTATGAAATGTGTTTTTGACCAGTGTGTATATTAAAAGTTTAGAGCCACACACAAGAGTAACATTGTGAACAGTTGTGTATGCCGCATAAAAGATTATTATTTCAAGAACATGATTAAGGGTGATGATCCTCTCAGGCATTTGAATAAGCGCATCAAAACGTAATGTTACACTGTTACACAGTCACTTACGTCACCATGAATGCCAAGCAGCATGCGCAATTACAGAAAAAAAGATCAACTCAAAAACACACTGGTTGTCTCTCATAACCTTCAAGAACAGCTTCTAAAGGATAAAGTACAGCCAAACACTCCTGACCCACTTACAGAACAATTCCCTAAGTTACCCGATCTGACTTTCATCAAACAACAGTTTCTCCTCCTAATTCACATAACCTCTCATTCACTTTTCCATCTATCCCTCTCTCTTAGCTCTGTAGCACATATGCATGTGTTTTCTAACGCTTTTCTCAATGTCTCTAACAGAGCCAAGTGTCAAGTTCGAATTTCCTAGTTCTCAGGAGTTTCATTCCCAAAAGTTGCAGGTATACAATTATATTTTCATTCTCATATATTCCCATATAGTTTTTAGTAAAATTATCTTGGTTGAACTTATGAGTTTGGTTTATGAGCAATCTACACTGCCCTTTCAGCCACTTCTGCACAAATAAATTTTGCAGAAGTTCCAGACAATTTTTGGGGTTGACTAATGAAATTTACTTATTTTATCATAAAAACTATTAGCATTAAGATTTTAAGATATTTTTAATAGTATAACTGAATAAATTTCCTTACAATTGATATATAGTTTCATATATTCTTTAAAAATATATCATATGCACCTATTACAAAAGAACCATCTCCTCTGCTTACTGGGATTAGTGATGATGTAGCTGCTACTGTATATGAGGTTTCTTTACTGTAAAACCTAACGTCAAGAGCAGTAGTTTGTCGGCGGTGTCAAGATCAGGTGAAAACTCTGAAGCCTTTTGGTTTTTTACTCTTACAAGGAACTGATCATGGTGTGCGGGGAGTAATTATTATTATTATTATTACTTGCTAAGCTACAACCCTAGTTAGAAAAGCGAGATGCTACAAGCCTAGGGGGCCCAACAGGGAAAATAGCCCAGTGAGGAAAGGAAACAAGGAAAATAAAATATTTTAAAAAGAGTAACATTAAAATAATATCTCCCATATAAAATATAAAAACGAACCAAACAAGAGGAAGAGAAATAAGATAGAATAGTGTGGTCGAGTGTACCCTCATGAAAGAGAACTCTAACCCAAGACAGTGGAAGACTATGCTACATAGGCTATGGCACTACCCAAGACTAGAGAACAATGATTTGATTTTGGAGTGTCCTTCTCCTAGAAGAGCTGCTTACCATAGCTAGGGAGTCTCTTCTACCCTTACCAAGAGGAAAGTGGCCACTGAACAATTACAGTTTAGTAACTCCTTGAGTTAAGAAGAATTGTTTGGTAATCTGTGTCATCAGATGTATGAGGACAGAGGAGACTATGTAAAGAATAGGCGACTATTCAGTATGTGTGTAGGCAAAAGGACAATGAACCGTAACCAACGAGAAGGAGCCAATGTAGTACTGTCTGGCTAGTCAAAAGACCCCACAACTCTCTAGTGGTATTATCTCAACGGGTGGCTGGTGCCCTGTCCAGTCCAAATATAGAATACGTCTTAGGGGATGCAAAGGAATAAGTTATTTAAAGCTAAGTAGTCTCCAGACTATGAACCAAAACACTATTCACTTTTTAGGCCGTCTCAGCTTTTGTGCAGTAAGTGCACTAAATAAATATTGGTGCCCTAGTCCACATTTAATACATCATCATCATATATCATTTCATTTTCCATTCTTCATTCTTTTTTACTTCCTTTTCATTTCTGGTATTCACACATTTTTATTGTTGATTTCAGTCTAAGTGTATTACTTACACCCTTTCTTATAGTGTATCATACTTATTCTGTTTCTAATTCCTTATCACCCTTCTTTCCTTTTTCAGCATTTCCCACAATATAAATTACTGTATATGTACTATAGTAATTCCTTTTTGATGCAGATTTTGTATAGATGAATTTAAGGCATAAAACTGCCTGTATATTTCTTTCCCCTATTTTTCTCTACTCTCGCTGAACCCATTCCCGCCCTAGTGAGCAACACCTGGCAGGGCTTTTCTATTGTAACCATTCTACCCACGCAGCTTATATGGATTTGTATGTTGAAAAAAAAATAAAGTTTTTCCTCTATCTCTCTAACTGGAAAATAAATAGTGCACTTTTTAACTAAACAAAATCTCCTTAAAAATAGCATAACTTACAAACATGAAATATGTTCAGCTTTACTTTTAATTCCTCTACAATATGTAAAAGAAAACACTGTGGGGAGAAGAAAAAAGGTTGATGTTGACATGAAGTCTTTGACCTTAACGAGCTAATTGGATGTAAGGGAAAATTCCTTTCCTTTTTGACTGTGGTGCTTGATACTAGAATTCAGAATTATTGTTCACTACATATCATTAACAAATAGGGAAGCTACTGATTACCATAAATCATATACTTTAAATTCTAATATGATTAATTTCTTCCTTAATTAACATAATTCTCCTAAAAAAGTTATTCTAGCATATGGTAATTACATAACCATAAAATTTTAACCTCTTTTCATTGAGAGAGAGAGAGAGAGAGAGAGAGAGAGAGAGAGAGAGAGAGAGAGAGAGAGAGAGAGAGAGAGAGAGACTCTTCTCTTATAACTGCAATAGAAATACATAATTCTCTTAAAAAAAGTTATTCCAGCATATGGTAATTAGATAACAGCCATCAAATTTTAAAATTTTTACCTCTTTTCTTTGAGAGAGAGAGAGAGAGAGAGAGAGAGAGAGAGAGAGAGAGAGAGAGAGAGAGAGAGAGAGAGAGAGAGAGAGTCTTTTCTTATAACTCCAATAGAAATATATTTTTTATCATTTATTTTACATTATCAAATACATAATTACTTGACCATGCTGTATGTATGGGCCTCTTTTAATAATTTACATCATTAACATTTCTATGGAATGGGTTTATTTCTGAATAGTTTACAAGAATTATTTATAAAGTTATTGTACGTTTGTTGTTTTTATCTTTTTTGAAGAATGTTTCAGTGACCATTTTTTGCCTGCTGTCAATTGATATTGCAAGGAAAAGAAAAGTCCTTGTTGATACTTGCCACCAAAATACATTTGAACCATTCAATATACCTAAACGTTATTAGAACATAATGCAATAATAAATGGAAAATAATACAATACATACAGTAAAATACTGTACATATACAAAATATACAATACCGTATGTATTGTACTATTATAGTTACACTTACTATCGAGAGATAAATTTTCTATCGTGTAAACAGCTCATTTTCTTTAACTTTTATATTGGGTGACTATTTTATTCTCGGCCTGGCTGACAAATCTCTTTTTCTATCATGAAACATTTTTTGCAATGTGATTCAAAGAATCTTCGCATCTCGTTTCTCAGCGTGAAAATTTCGTAACCAGATTCCTTCGTGAAGAGAGGTATGAATGTATTCTTAATAAGAAACTTGAGATCAATGGAAGATTTTGAAGAGTTGACGGAGACCCATAAGAAACCACTGACTAACAAAGAGTTGTTGGAGTTATAGGAAAAATAGAAAATTAAAGAAATGCTTCCCCAATCTAGAACCAAGGAACTTCAAGTTAAAAGAAATGCAACATAGTTCTTATCCTCAATGCAAGTGACTTTCAATCTTTGAGTTCCAGGATCCAATAGATGACCATATTGCAAAATGTTCTAATATTGCCAATTATGTACTCCTTTCATATAGGACATTTTTCGAAGGTAACAAGAGGAATATCATCAAACAAAATATAGATCAATTCATTGAAACAGTAAAAAAAAAGGCTACAGGATTGTCACCTGATGTTGTTGCCAATCAACAAATGGTCTTACAGAAAATAAACCTCATATACAGTAGCAATTACATCACCACCAACAAAAACATCATCATCACCCTTCTCCAACAACTGGTTTGTCACTTCCATCTCCAGTCTTTCATGTCCAGTAAACAGAGGAGATGGCAATTTTATTAACGCAAGCATTTTTGGGCTCAAGCCATGTCGTCCTGATGGAAGGTCCCTTCAGTAGCTTCCTAAGGGTATACATGACTACAGTAGATATTCCCAGAGTATTAAACGAAAGGTTTCACAGAATTCTAACTTCTGGCGTGAGTACCCATAAGGTTTCCCTTTAGGATATCATATAATAACAGGGGACGTATGCTTGACACGCCACATAGCTATCTGCACCCCACATAGCGTTTACGCTTCGAGGGGGAAGTGTGGCAAGTTATGGGAGGAGCCGTTACTTACTCCTCCTCCTTTGTTACTGTTACGGTACTCGGCGACGTCATATCCGGTCGCCATCTTGGTTGACGTCACTGTTGCGCGCCATCCTCATTCCTTCTCACGCAGCGTTTATGACCAGGTGTTTTTCCCAGTTTTTTGCTAAGTGATTCATCATGTCGCAATCTTCTGCCTCGCCTTCTTCTGGAAAGTTGAGTACCATATTCTTGTACTGTATAAATCAGCTCTAGCCGTAAAGTAATGTCTTTTTATCTTCAGTCATTGTAAATGACTTCTGTAGACTCATGTCCCCCTTTCTTTTACAGGAGGAGTATATCCGGAGTGAGAGCGCCTTCTGCAGCGTTCGGCGCCCGGACTTCTACGGCCACCTGGCGTGTCGAACTCACGCCAGCTGTTCTATCGTCCAAGGGACTCTTCGGTATTGGGATCCACAGGTTTGCACTGTCTGCAAAGAACTGCTCCATGAGGTGTTCGAGGACCCCACATCAGCGGAGGCCAGGGACATCGCCCGAGAGAAACTACGCAAATGGGTGCATGGTTTCCAAAAGAACACCACGGGGCCCTATCTCCCAAGCGAGAAGATGAGAGCTTTGCTCTTCCCAAAGGCATCTGCAGATGCTGTTATCCCCAAGCCAGAGATCCCCTGCGTTCAGCTGACGGTTGAACCGGATGTATCGGACGCACTTCAAGACTTCCATCTTGACGAGGTGGAACAAATGTCGCAGGTGTTGGACACCACCGAAAGGACCCTGATGGCCGAGGGTCGAGAAGAGGAGGAGCATGTGGAGGCTCCTGACTCCGAGGGCGATGTCGCCCGCGCCCCCTCTGTTACTTCCGTTGCTGTCTCGGAACCAATTCCCTCTACCTCTTCCACTCCTACACCGGCAGTAGTGGAAAACCAAGATAGCTTCCAGGCCCTGGTGGCGCTCCTGGACGAGAGGTTTCGTAAGAGAGACGAAGACCTCAAGAGGGAGATCCTCTGTCCGTCGAAACAGACGGCCAGGAAGATCACCGTTAAGGACCTTCCCCCTTGCTCAGTGACCAACCCCTGGAGGCATGCAGAGCACATGCCAATTACGAGTGGACAAATTTTCGTCAATGATAAACTAGGCGCCATTCCCCTTAAGAGGTGCAGTTTTGGCCTAGTTTAGAAGCTTATCCGGACTGTTACATCCGTCTCAAGTTCGAGCGAGTTTCCAAGGAGGAAACCGAGCCTAAGGAGATCATCGTCTTTGACCATGCAAAGGCTCAAGCTCTTCTGGCTGGCTGCCTTAAGAGCAAGGGATACACCAACTCCAAGGTGCCGGCCCTAAGCAAGAAACATCCATCCTTTCTTGCTCCTGCCACCATGGTCTTTCCCTTCGCCGAAAAGTCCCTGCTGGCAGTATTGAAGGCGGTGGAGGAAGGGAAACCCTGCCTACATTGGAGGAATGTAGGCCCCTCTCCCTCACCCTCCCTCCCGATGACAAGAACTGGAAAGACATCCAGTTAACTTTCTCTGTGGGAAAGTTGGAGGCTGATGTCGCAGGACGGCAGTTTAATGAGAACCTCCCCAAGCTCTCCGAATACCTTCTGCATCGGGAGCTGGACACGAAAGAGAGGCTGGCTGCCTCCCTTTCTCACCAAGTTCAATTGGAGACGATGGCCGGGGACACTTGGACCCCAGGCTTCTACATGGTCTTGGCTAAGACCCATCTCGCCACCCTGACGAAGGATTTCTATAGCTTCATCAGGGCCCGGGAGACCCTGTAGAGAATTCGTGTTTGCGGATGCTACCGTCAAACACGAACCCCGGAAACTGATTTCCTCCAACATTTGGGGGAAAGATCTCTTCCCTAACGACCTTGTGAAAGAATCGTAGACAGAGCCGCCACAGAGAACCGGAACCTTCTCAACAAGTGGGGCATGTCAAAGAAGAGGAAATCTTCTCAGGATGAGGGCCCCCAACCTAAGAAGAAATCGAACAAACCTAGACCCCAGCAGCGGCATTCTAAGCACCAGTTTCCGGCACCCGCTACTCCCAAGTTGCTGGCTGAGCCCCAACAGACTTTTCAGCTGGTCCCTCAGCCGGTGGTGGCTCAGTCACCAATCTTCACGCCTGCCTACGAAAGGCAGTCAACTACCTTTTGTCCCAAAGGTAGAGGCTCCGGCAGAGACTCCTCTCGACGTCCATCCAGAGGGAGAGGAGGAAGGGGAGCAGGCGGCCGAGGTGGTAAACCCTTGGGAAACCAGAAGCAATGAGATGCTTCCGGTGGGAGGAAGACTCCGCCTCTTCCAGGATTGTCGGACCTTCGGGGTCACAGTATCATCAAGAATGGACTAGGGTGGAGTTGGGTAACACCACCTCCAACCTTCCACCAATTCTTCCAACACTCCACCCCCGTCCTGGAAGAATACGTCCAAGAACTCTTGAACAAGAAGGTGATCAAGAGGGTAAAGTCCACCAGGTTCCAGGGAAGACTATTCTGTGTTCCCAAGAAGGACTCCGACAAACTCAGAGTCATTCTGGCCTTGTCCTCTCTCAACAAGTTCATAGTGAACAACAAATTCAAGATGCTAACTCTTCAGCACATAAGAGCCCTACTGCCTCAAAAGCCATACACAGTCTCAATAGACTTGGCGGACGCCTACTGGCACATTCCAATGAATCGCCAGGCCTCCTCCTACATAGGATTCAGGCTTCAAAGAAGGCAGTACACTTTCAGAGCCATGCCCTTCGGACTCAACATAGCTCCAAGGATCTTCACGAAGCTCGCAGAAACGATCGTCCAACAGCTACGCCTACAAGGCGTCCAGGTGATGGCTTACCTGGACGATTGGCTGGTATGGGCAGCATCCTCAGAAGAATGCTTGCAAGCTTCCAGAAAGGTGACTTAATTCCTGGAACATCTGGGTTTCAAGATCAACACCAAAAAATCTCAACTTTCTCCAGTTCAGAATTTCAATGACTAGGAATCCATTGGAACCTTCAGTCTTTACATCCCTCTGAAGAAAAGGAAGGAAATAGCGGGATCTGTCAAGAGACTCCTAAAATCCAAACGCATTTCAAGACGACAACAGGAACAGGTGCTCGGCTCCCTCCAGTTCACTTCAGTGACAGACCCAGTGCTACGAGCACAGCTAAAGGATGCATTGGGAGTCTGGAGAAGATACACATCCATTGCTCGAAGAGATCTTAAGAGACCTTTACCAACTAGGCTTCGCTCACTCCTAAAGCCATGGTCGGAGGCAAAGAACCTGAGAAGATCAGTTCCCCTTCAACCACAGCCTCCGTCGGTCGTTATCCACACGGATGCATCGCTAAAAGGTTGGGGGGTCACTCCCATCAACGACAAGTTCAAGGAACATGGTCTCCCCTATTCAAGATGTTCGACATCAACATCTTGGAGGCCAGGGCGGTCCTTCTTACTCTGAAGAGGCTGTCTCCACGTCCCTCAACCCACATCCGTCTAACTCTGGACAGCGCCATTGTGGTCAGATGTCTCAACCGTCAGGGCTCAAGATCGCCCCAACTCAACCTAGTGTTACTGCCCATCTTCCACCTAGCGGACAAGAAAAGATGGCACCTTTCAGCAGTTCACCTACAAGGATTCCGCAACGTGACGGCGGATGCTCTATCGAGGACAACCCCGATAGAGTTGGAATGGTCCCTAGACGCAGACTCATTCTCCTTCATCTCTCTACAAGTGCCGGAACTGCAGATCGACCTCTTCGCGAGGAACGACAACAAACAACTTCCTCGTTACGTGGCCCCATACGAGGACCCCAGAGCAGAAGCGGTGGATGCCATGTCTCTGGATTGGAACAGATGGTCCAAGATTTACCTGTTCCCTCCACCCAACCTTCTGCTGAAAGTCCTCACAAAGCTGAGAACCTTCCAAGGAACAGCAGCCCTAGTGGCACCCAAGTGGCCCCGGAGCAACTGGTTCCCTCTAATCCTGGAATTACAACATTAGCTAATTCCCCTGCCGGACACAGTTCTCTCCCAGCAAGTTCAGAAGTCGACTGTCTTCGCTTCATCAAGGAAAACCCGAGACCTTCATCTCATGATTTTCTCTCCCTAGCCGTAAAGAAGATGTTTGGGATCTCGAAGAAAAGTTTGGACTTCCTAGAGGAATACAAAACAAAATCTACCAGAAGCAATACGAGTCATCCTGAAAGAAATGGGTGTCCTTCGTCAAGGCTAAAAATCCTACAGAAATCTCTATAGACTTTTCTCTGTCCTTCTTTATTCACCTTCATGGACAGGGCTTGGCAGCCAACACGATTTCCACCTGCAAATCGGCCTTGACTAGACCACTACTTTATGCATTCCAGATAGACCTGTCCGACGACATCTTTAACAAGCTACCAAAGGCATGTGCTAGACTCCGTCCTACACCTCCACCGAGACCCATCTCCTGGTCTCTCGACAAGGTGCTCCATTTTGCCTCAGGTTTGGACAATGAGTCTTGCCCTCTGAAAGATTTGACTCAAAAAGTGATTTTCCTTTTTGCTCTCACCTCGGGAGCCCGAGTCAGTGAAATTGTGGCTTTATCAAGAGAAGAGGGCCAGATACAGTTCGCTGAAACAGGCGAACTTACCCTCTTTCCAAGAACGAGCTTCCCACCAAAAGGTGGGGCCCCTGGAGAATCTGCCCTCTAAAGATGTCTCTCTAAGCCCAGTGGAGTCTAAAGGACTATCGTTGAAGAACTTCAGACTTTGGCGGAGGACAGCTCTTTAAAGGAGAAACATCGGGGTCTGATTTGTCACTCAAACAACTAAGGGCAAAGATCACCTACTTTTTTGGGCTTAGGCCATGTTGTGCTGATGGAAGTTCCTTCATTAGTAGCTTCCTAAGTATATGTGACTACAGTGATATATCCCAAAGAATTTACCGAAGGTATCCAGAATTCTAACTCCTGGAGCGAGTATCCCTTAAATTTCTTCAAGGGATATAGCGTAAGGACGTAACTTGACACATCTCATAGCTATTTACACCCCAAATAGCCTTTCACTTCGAGAGGAAAAGTGGCAAGAAAATAAGAGTCGTTCAAGAGGTAAAACTGTTCGACTCTCCTAAAGTACTGTCAATAGTTCGGCCATCCGCTGCATCACGGCGCCACCAAAACATTCTTTCGTTTGTAGCTTTGCTGACCAGTTTTCCCTGTGTTATCTCGCTATTTTCGAAGCTTTTCTGCTTGAATTATGGATTCCCCAGCTTCATCAGCTTCTGGAAAGTTAAGTAATATCTTTGAATTGTGTAAATGTAAGCTCTTGCCAGTTTTACTTTTCGATTGATATCGTAATTAACGTAACAAGAGCTGTTGCCGGCCGGATGGCGTCATGACGCGATCGTTCTTTTGTTCATTTAGGTAGCAAGAACGATATTCCCGGCATCCTTGCTTTAATAACTTTAACTATTTAGTATTTTAGCTAAGGATTTTTATATTATGTCATTGTTGTCGTGAATTTGGCGATAATTTCGAGCCTCACGAGTGCTAGGCTTCTAGCCTAGGCACTTTCACACCTCATGCATGATATAACCTTCCTGGTAAAGTTGTATTGAAGCTCAGGCAATATTTTATACAATTAAGATATTACTATTTTCTTTTCCTCTTCCATTATAGTATACCAGAGTTACGTAGAACGTTTCTCTAAGCTCTCTAGCTTAATAGCTTTAGTGCTTTAGTATACTTTATATGTCCCCATTACTCTTGTATTGTCTTTAGGGGTAAGATAGATATCATTGCCCCTTTAGTCAATACTATCTCTATGAGTTATAAGAGTAATTCCCTTTCCCTCTGATTAGCCTAGGCTATCCTCTGTTAATTTACTCTAACCTATGGTTGGGTAAATTTTCTGGGGCGTTTCGTTTCCCTCTCCTTTTCTCTGAGCTGGCAACTGAGTAGCTTGTCAGCAGAGTTTGGAGTTGGGGACGGGACATCAGAGTAAATCTGTGTTGGCATCTAGCTACCTGGATTTATACCGGCAACTGAGTAGCTTGTCGGTATTCCAGTAGGGCTAGTTGCTGTTCAGGAGGCTTGCCTCCCTAGTTTTTGTAGAGGTTATTGTTGCACAATTTCCTCTTTATGGTCTAGCAGACAGTCCTGCATCGGGGGTTTTTAACGGGAGGATAGGTTTCTTCCCGGTTTAGACCCCTGGTACGAGATTCTGTTCTCTTGAGTTCGTTTTCGGACGTTCTCTCACTGCTTAACCCAACCTGGGGAATTGACTTCCCCTAGTTGAGGCTTTTACGAGGACAGAATCCTTCATGTTAAGTAATACCTTAGGGTATTGCTTTAACTTTGGACTACTACCCCTTCCCCGCTATCTCTTTCGTGTTGAATGATCCAACACCCTTATGGCCGTGGTTCTACATAGGCTCCTCTGGACGTCTGTAGGCCTGGCATGAGTTTTTCTGTCAGTGCCTGGTTAGGTTACTGACAGATGACCTCATATCTTTGAGTGTTCCTTAGAGTCCTCCCTTGGACTGACTTCCATATCCCTTAAGATGGGATATGGTTGAATGGAAGCCCGAATTGATTTCCCTCTTCCACTGGCACACTCTTTCAGGATGTAGACGACATAGATGATTCTTTGCCGTCTTCTATCCTTATCTTTCTCTCTTTCTTTCTATCATGGGCTGTAGTCGGCAGTTATTCTGCCGACAATTTGGGTTGGCTAGGCTAACAGTACGCTGTTTCTCTTACCTCAGACATCGTTGATCGATGCCGTTGGTGAGTGAGTAGGCCTGCCTGCTGGCAACTGAGTAGCTTGTCGGCAGCTGGCCAATGCCTTCCACCCATAGTGTAGCCAGCAGTGGCTGGCAGGCCCGGCAGATGCCGGCCTGCTGGCATATACTGACTAGCCCATCATGCCGACAATGTCGGCAGGTCGACACTATATTATTAACGGTAGTTGTCGGCAGGCTTGGCAGACGCCTGCCTGCCGGCATTTACCGACTGGCCCTACATACCGACGGCGTCGGTGGGGCCGGCAGTGTTGGCGGGATCTGCAGTGTCGGCAAGGCCGGCAGTATCGGCAGGGCCGGCAGTGTTGGCAGGGCCGGCAGTGTTGGCGGCATACTGCCGCCGGCAGCTGCTGTATCCAGAAAAATATGATAAAATTTTTCCAACCTACAAGTGGTTCTTGTGTAGCCATTTGTGACACCATCATAGAGATATGATTCTCTCTTATTTTTATGCTTATGTCCATTAAATTTATCCACTGTATTGAACATTATAAGAGGATGTGTCAAGTAGACACTATATATCTTGGATATTCCCTCTGTTATTTAATTCCTTGTGAATTTCATGGTTCAATACGGGAAGGGGTCATAGTAAATGGCTGGATGGGAAACACATGTGGGTGTCTTTCCTACTATAGCTTACCCTATCCAAGCTAAATATAATAAATGTATTATGTTGAAATTTGGGAATTTCACAGAAAACTCATTTGCTTTTCTTTTCTTTACAGGAGGAGCATCCCAAGTGCGGGAACAACTTTTGTAGGGACCGCAGCAAGGACTTCTACGGACATGGCGTGTGTAGGTCTCACGCCGGCTGTTCTGTCACCAAAGGGGCCCTCAAGTACTGGGACCCAGAGGCTTGTACTGTGTGTGACAAGTTGGTTAAGGAGGCTTTTGATGATCAAAAGTCTGCGGAGTCTAGGGATGCAGTTAAGATTACGCTGCGGAAATGGGTTAGAGGTTTTCAAAAGAATACCTCGGGCCTATACCTTCCTAATGCTAGGATGAAGGACTGTCTCTTCCCCGGAGCTCGTGACGATGCCGTCATTCCCCAGACTAAACCTGCGATCCCCTTGGTGCAACTCCCGGTTCAGAAACCTGGAGACCCTGACGTGGCGGATGTTTTGGAGAGCGTCCACCAGGACGACAATATGTCTGTCGTTTCCAAGGAGACTGAGAAGAATCTCCTCGTAGAAGAGTTAGAACAGGAGGCAGTTGTTCCTCCTTCTAACGAGGTTGAGAATGCTGAAGCGGTATCGGTTTCTTCAGCGGCTGTGGTGAAACCAGCTCCATCAACCTCTTCGCAACCGTCTCATCTGGAGGCACTTACGACCACCGTGCAATCTCTGATGTCGATGGTGTACGACTTGCAGAAGAAGTCGTCAGAGAAAGAGACTACTTTCCGATCAGAGATCGAGCAATTGGTTTCCTCGCGCTTAGCCCCGAAGAAACTAAATGTGAAGGACCTCCCTGCATTCTCCGATGTTAACCCGTGGAGGTACGCGGAGCACATGCCTATGTCAGCAGGCAAGATTTTCCTTTCGGAGAAACTGGGTACCGTCCCAGTGGAGGTGGTAGAGTTCTGGCCCAGCAGGGCATCCTACCCGGATTGTTATGTCCGGCTCAGAACTGAACAGGCATCCAAAGAAGAGACGGAGCCCAAGGAAGTAATTGTCCTTGAGCTCGCTAAAGCACAGGCTTTGTTTTCCACAAAGCTAAAGGAGAGGGCATTCACTTGCTCAAAGGTGCCGGCATTAAGCAAGAAACATCCATCGTTTATTGCTGACCCTCAACGTGCTTTTCCCTTTATGGATAAAGGGTTTAAAGCAGCTCTGAAGGCCGTGAGGGCAGGAAAGCCCTGCCCCACACTGGAAGAAAGCAAACCTTTCTCCCTCGCTTTTCCTTCAGATGACAAGGACTGGAAGGACGTTGCCGGAACCAGTTCTGACTCAGCTAGTACAGAAATTAACTGTCTACGCTTTATCAGAGAAAACCCAGAACCTTCATCTCATGATTTTCTCGCCTTATCGGTCAAGAAGAGGTTTGGGATTTCCGAAGACAGCATTAATTTCTTAGAAGAATATAAGTCAAAGTCAACAAGAAGGCAATACGAATCTTCCTGGAAGAAATGCGTGACCTTTGTTAAGGCGAAGAAACCTCAAGAGATTTCTACAGATTTCTGCCTGTCCTTTTTCATCCATCTTCACGGACAAGGACTAGCGGCTACTACGATCACTACGTGTAAATATGCCTTAGCTAGACTGATTCTATATGCCTTCCAAGTGGATTTTTCAAGCGAAATCTTCAATAAGATTCCGAAAGCCTGCGCAAAACTTCGGCCTGCAGCTCCTCCAAAGCCTATTTCATGGTCTTTGGATAAGGTTCTTCATCTGGCCTCTACCTTGAACAATGAAGATTGCTCGCTGAAAGACTTGACTCAGAAAGTGATATTTCTATTTGCACTAGCCTCAGGAGCCAGAGTCAGTGAAATAGTGGCCCTCTCAAGGGATGAGGGTCACATTCAGTTTACACTGAACGGAGAACTAAATCTCTTTCCGGATCCGACTTTTCTCGCCAAGAATGAGCTACCCACTAAAAGATGGGGTCCCTGGAGAATCTGCCCTCTGAAGGAAGAAGCATCCCTCTGTCCAGTGGAATGCCTAAAGGTCTATCTTCGTAGAACTTCAGACTTTGGGGGAGGCCAGCTTTTTAGGGGAGAAACTTCGGGTTCAACGTTATCCTTGAAACAGATAAGGGCGAAAATCACTTACTTTATTCTCAGAGCGGATCCTGACCGTACACCCGCAGGTCATGATCCGAAGAAGGTTGCCTCGTCTCTTAACTTCTTTCAAACTATGTCGTTTGATAACCTACGTGCTTATACTGGTTGGAAGTCTTCCAGAGTCTTTTTTAAGCACTATGCGAAGCAATTGCAAGAAATCAAATTTCATGTGGTGGCTGCAGGCAGTGTAATAAAGCCTGTAGTTTGATTACTGCGAAGGACAGTGCACTAATTGGGACTGTTAGTGAAGGGTGTGCATGATAGACTTAGGTATATCATGATGATTTATAGTGTTGACATAAACATTACAAACTGTCTTCCATAGTTAAGTGAACTTAGAAGCATAATTCTTTGACATGAGTGCCAGCATATTTATGCTTAATGTCTTTTAGTAATAACATATATATTGAAATTTCCTAATTTCATGGAGTGGCATTGTTTACTCTTTCAGATAAAACTTTTTACCTTGTTATTACTGTTAAGCTTGTTATGTCCATGTTTAGCATAAACATTTTGCTTCATCATAACTTCTGTGTTTCTTGTAAATAAACTATAGAAGGAATCTTTGCGTCTCTCTCGCCTTAAGATTATACATTATATTCTGAGTATTTTTGATCCTCTTATGGACTTCGTGGGACAGAGTTTCCCTTACCATGCAATCAGGGAATTTTGGTTGTGCTATGTTTGTCTACTGTATTACGTTTCCTACGTAAACATAAACTCGTCTGTCTGATCCAGACCTGGGAGGTAGAGTACTCTATTTAGAACTCTGGTACAAACTACGCTTTACGTATATACAACACGATATACTTTCTGCTTGCTTGTTGTTCTTTGAACTCACAATCTCAGGTTTTTTCCTAGAGTCTATACAGACTCTTCCCTGTAGGGGACAGGAAGAGCTGGCATATGGTATGCTCAGTTAATTGATGTATTACGGTAACATCAAGTGTCTTTGGTCGTGGCGACCGGTTAGGAAATAGTCAATTCGAGATAACGGCACTATTAAATCCACAGATACATTATTGCTCTGGTAAACTTCCAACAGCACGACATGGCCTAAGCCCAAAAAACGGATTTTGAGCGAAGCGAAAAATCTATTTTTGGGTGAAAGAGCCATGTCGTCCTGATGGACCCACCCTCCTTTAGTAAAAGGATGTTAATCCCTCCCTTTTGGTACTGTATCTGTAAAACTTACAAAGCTACGGAGAATGGTTTGGTGGCGCCGTGATGCGGCGGATGGCCGAACTATTGACAGTACTTTAGGAGAGTCGAACAGTTTTACCTCTTGAACGACTCTCTTATTTTCTTGCCACTTTTCCTCTCGAAGAGAAAGGCTATTTGGGGTGTAAATAGCTATGAGATGTGTCAAGTTACGTCCTTACGCGATATCCCTTGAAGAAATTTAAGGGATACTCGCTCCAGGAGTTAGAATTCTGGATACCTTCGGTAAAATCTCAGGGATATATCACTGTAGTCACATATACTTAGGAAGCTACTAATGAAGGAACTTCTATCAGGACGACATGGCTCTTTCACCCAAAAATAGATTTTTCGCTTCGCTCAAAATCCGTTTATTCGCAGAGCGGATCCTGACAGTACACCCGCAGGTCATGATCCCAGGAAAGTCGCCTCTTCCCTGAACTTTTTCCAGTCAATGGATTTCGAGTGTCTTCGCTCTTTCACGGGCTGGAAATCCTCAAGTGTGTTTTTCAAACACTACGCGAAGCAGGTGCACGAGCTTAAGCGTTATGTGGTAGCAGCAGGTAATGTGCTAAAACTTGCTGCTTAGCGCTGCGTAGAACAGTGAGTTATTCGGGACTCTAACTCCATGGGTGCCTGTGTTGACCCTAGTGCGAAACATGATGATTTTAAGTGCCATCTTGTGACACTAAGGACTGTTCTTCTACAAAGGTGAAGTAACATAGACAGAAACACGCGTGCCACATGTTTTTAACATGAAGTGTATATAAGACTTTCTAGAAAGACTTTATAGTTCCTCTGGAACCAATGTGTGTAATGGCAAGTTTTCCTTTTCAGATTCAACACCCACTTCTTCTGATGTCTTTAGTCTATGTTTTTAATTTACATTCCATTTTAACCCTATTTGGATTTTTGCCTCCCTTTAGCCCCAGGCGTTTGGGGTTTTGAAGGGCTTTTCGACATATTTTTTTCAAAACGCGCCCACAGCCTGAATTTTAATCATAGAGAGGTCAGATTGGTCTCATTTTCTTGGAAAATGACTGAAGTTTTTCATATAGTTATCATAAGTATAAAAAAAGTAATATAAATAGTGGCTATCGTTAGGTGAAGCTAGGCGATGGCGAATTTTTTCATCTTTTATCGTATACATTCCGATACACCTAAATGAATTCTCATCAAGGAGACTTCAAAATCATACCATCTATAGACAATTTATTCAGCTATAAAATGGTATATAAGAGTTGGTAGTTAGACGATAGGAAACAAGGGAAAAAAGTAGTAAACGAGCAAAAACTGAAAACCTAAATCTCGTTACTTGCGGTGAAGAAATTTAGGTTTACAGTTTTTGCACATTTTACTATTTTTATTCCTTTTTCCTTTCTTCTAACTACAAACTATTAGATACCATTTTATAGCTGAATAAACAGTTTATATGATGGTATAATTTTCAAGTTTCTATGATGAGAATTCTCTGTGCTTCATTGGAATGTATACAATAAAAGAAAAAAAAAGTTTGTCATCGCCTAACTTCACCTAACGATAGCCACTATTTACATTGCTTTATCCTTATTTTCACACATGTCATAAGAAAGTTCAATGAATTTTCTTCAAAAATAAAGAAAAATTATAAAATTCCTCTAGGGATAGGTTAGGTATGACCGATAGAAAGAAACTTTTGCAATCTCCGATTTTCGTTACATGCGGTAAAGAAATTTAGGTTTACAGTTTTTACATGTCTGGTATTTTTTTTCCTGTTTCCTTTCTTCTAACTACAAACTATTATATACCATTTTATAGCTGAATAAATTGTTTATAAGAAATTTATATATATATATATATATATATATAATATATATATATATATATATATACACACACACACACATATATATATATACACACACACACATATATATATATATATATACACACATATATATATATATATATATATATATACATATATATATATATATATATATAAATATACAGTATATGTATTCCTATAGAATACCTGAAATAAGATGAAAACATACATACATACACACACATCACCAACCCTCTGAAAATGTGAAAATAGCCAGAAAAAACTTACAATGAACGATGGAAGTCGTAGTTACCATGTCGAGACAACGGAAATCGCTTTGATCTCCAATACCTCTAAAATTTGCGGTCGTAATTTTGGGCCTTACGCTACCATCATTGACAGAATTTTTTATTTATACACTGATCCTACTTGACCTTTAGGCATTTTATCCAACTAACACCTTCACACATACAGTATAAAGAGGAATATTCTAAAAAGTTATAAAGCACTATCATTTATTAGAATAGGCTGTAAAAGCACAAAATCGATGGATAACGCATGAAAGACAACGTTCTCCAACAAAGGCAAGAGATGAACTAAGTACTATTCTCGCTGACTCTCTCTGTCTACCCCGTCGCTGACTCCCCATCAACACGAATATTCGAATCTAAATAAGATTTTTAACGGGAACAAGGATATCGGCGAAAAATATGAAAATATACTTTAGGTTTCGGCAAAATAGGAAAAAATTAAATATGAAAATAATTATGCTAAGCATAAAAAATGCGTGGCAACTAAAATCACCAGCTCTGAAACCTTTAATTCGCAAGACACCGAGATTTAAAATCCAATACGCTTTATCCAGGGCAGGCATACTACTCAAGACCGCCATGCTACGGAGGATGTTAACAATATTTTGCCGGGAACAAGTATTTCGGTGAGTAATATGAAATATACTGAAAGTTTCGTCAAAATAGGAAAGAAATACATATGAAAATAATTATGCTAAGCATAAAATACGCGTGGCAACTGAAATCACAAGCTCTTGAGACCTTTAAATCGCAAGACACCGAGATTTAAGTCCAATACGCTCTATACGGGGCACACATACCAGTCAAGACCGTCACATTACCAAAGAAGTAAACACACCGTTACCATGCCAACAGAACCATTTTACGTAATTATTCGTAAAATTAGCTATGAAACCTAAATCTAATGTACATGAACTATCAACTGATTCCTTTACATAAAATTTAAAGGTCCTTCATGACACTCTAGGGACCAAGGAAACTTTTTTTTCATATTCAGAGTAGACAAGATGTCGAAGGAATATCCAAAAACTAGTCCTGCACCAGTAACGATGCCCGTTTTCGTAAAATTTGTATAAATGGCTCTGAAACCCAAAAATAATACAAAGAAAAATCCGCTGATTCATAACAGAAAGTTTAAAGGTCCATCTTGACCTCTGTGGGGCCCGGGGCAATGTATAACACTGAAAACATAGTGTTACCATGGCAACGGAACCATTTTGCTTATTTATTCATAAAAATGGCTAAGAAATCTAAGCCAAATGCACATGAAATGTCAGCTGATTCCTTTACATAAAATTTAAAGGTCATTCATGACCCCTGTGGGCCTCAGAGAACTTTTTATTCATATTACATTGATGACAAGATGTCGAAGGGACAACAAAACAATACTCACGCACTGGTAACAGTGCCCTATTTTCGTAATATTCGTGTAAATGCTTATGAAACCTAAACTTACTGCACAGGAAATATCAGCTGATTCTTCAAAGAAAATTTAAAGGTCCATCTTGACCCTTGTGGGGCCCCAGAGCAACTTTTTATTCATGTTACATTGATGAAAAGACATCGAAGGAACAACATCACAACAGTAAAGTGTTGTATTTCAAATACAAGGCCTGCCAAGACCTGTAATCTACGCATAAGTATAGAAAACGTACCCGTACGTCCATGGGGGTAAAGGCATGGGTTATTAGGAACGTACTCGTACGTCCTTTGGGGGTAAAAGGCTTAAAATTTGCTTATTTCATGCTAATTCTTATTTTACTGAATAAAATAGAATTTTGTTACCCTGTGCGTCTCATTTCGCCCTCACTCATGAAATGAAAACACTGTTAGAGAATTTTTATTACCCCATTATTTGAATATTATTATGAACAATGTTATAATATTGTTTCTCTTGATGCAAACTCATCTAGACCAAGGTAATTTGTTCCAACACAATTGTACTTACCTTCTTCTATCTGACCCTTGGACCGGCAGTTATCTCCGAGACTAGGTGAGTTCCTCTATCAAGTAACTTCGAAATGTTCCTTGCGTCCAAATAGGACTTCCTTGCCAGGGGGGCAGGAAGCGGTAACATGGTATATGCTTATCTGAAGTGACATGTAACGGAAATGTCACAGGTCTCTGTGGTCATCAGACGAAAGTAATATTGTTTAGAAGTCGAAGGCACTATAAAAGGGAAAAATCCACTATACAATAATTCTCTAGTACACTTCCATCAGGATGACATGGATTGAGCCCAAAAAACGGATCTATTTTTTGGGTGAGATAGCCATGTCGTCCTGATGGACACGCCCTTGTTCTCTATTCCAGCCTTGACAGGCCCCTCCCAATCTTATTGTATCATGGAGGCTGGCATAAACGCCGGAAGGAATGAGGATGGCGCGCAACGGTGACGTCAACCAAGATGGCGGCCAACATGGTGACCGGATATGACGTCGCCGAGCACCGTAACAATAACGAAGGAGGAAAACTTAGTAATGGCTCCTCCCATAACTTGCCACACTTCCCCCTCGAAGCGTAAACGCTATGTGGGGTGCAGATAGCCATGTGGCGTGTCAAGCATACGTCCTCTGTTATTATACGATATCCTAAAGGGAAACCTTATGGGTACTCACACCAGAAGTTAGAATTCTGTGAAACCTTTAGTTTAATTCTCTGGGAATATCTACTGTGGTCATACATACTCTTAGGAAGCTACTGAAGGAACCTTCCATCAGGACGACATGGCTATCTCACCCAAAAATAGATTTTTCGCTTCGCTCAAAATCCATTTTATAATGTGTTAATTTTACTGAACATGGATAGTTTCACAATACATCTGGTTTTTATAAGATAATATCAGGTTTTAAGTACTTTGTCATGTATAGGGGACATATTAGTCTCTATACAGTGATGCTTCTTGATACAAAATATTTCTGTATACAAAAAATTCATGATAAGAAACGAGATGCGAAAGTTTCTTCGCCACAAATGAAAAAATTTTCAAGATTCGCTCGGTGCCGAGAATAATTTTAAAATTCGCGCTCCACCAAACTGTAATCTCACCACCATCGTCCTTGCTCTCCCATTTGCATATCTCCCTACCTTGATGCTAGGTTTTGCAGTAGGATTCTGCTCTCTTATTTTATATCAGTAATTAAAATTTTAAGTTAAAAAACACAATGAACAGTACTGTATTGTATGTATATACGCACAATGTTACTATACATACCAAAACATTAGTGATATAATTTTCTTTTATTTCGGTCAATATATAACAGATCGTAGCATTTCCTTTTAATGCCATGATTATTTATTTACAATTAATTTTACACCAATAAGAACATTTTAAAATTAAAATAACACAGTGAACACAACTGTACTGTATGTACAAAGGCACAATGCTACTACACATCAAACACATTAGCGATATGTTTTTCTTTCATTTCGGTAAAAAAATAACAGAATTGCAACATATTTTTCCCTTTTAATGCCATGATTATTTATTTACAATTAATTTCACATCAAGAAGTACACTTTTAAATAAAAAAAAACACAATGAACACAACTGCATTGTATATACGAACGCACAATGCGGCTATGCATATCAAACACATTAGCGATATATTTTTCCTTCATTTTGGTAAATAAATAAGTTAAGAATACTATTTACTGAACAATTAGAATTTAATAATTCTACAAAGTAAGTTCACATATATATCAATATCAATGAATCTTGATTGTATTACGATTAAATAGCTTGAAAAAAATGTAGGTTATTTATTGACGTATCACCAATGAATATTAATTGAACAAAATAGTTACTATTAACCCTTTTACCCCCGGGGTATTTGGAAATTTCCAACCCTTAATCCCCAAGGGGTTATTTTTTTCCCAGCACATTTTGCAGTATATTTTTTTTCAAATTGCTCTAACAGCCTTAATTTTTGTCATAGAGAGGTCAGGTTGGTCTCATTCTCTTGGAAAATGCCTGAATTTTCTAAAAAAAAAAATATCAAAAAATATGAAAAACTAATTTTTATAGCATTTTTTTGCAAGGACGTACCGGTACGTCCATGGGGGTAAAGGGATGGCTTCTGTGAAACGTATCAGTACGTCCTTTGGGGGTAAAAGGGTTAAAATAAGCACAAGATGAAGAAAATGGGTTGTTTATGCATGATAGAAAACACACCTTTCTAAAGTAAGTGTAACTATAATAATAGTACAGTACATAAGGTAAAGACAGTCCCCAACCAATGAACATCGCACTTACGAACTTTCAGACTTAAGTACATAAATTTTCGCTAGTCAAAACATTTTCATTAACTCTGTAGAGTTATATTTTTAGAATTGGCTTTTATAATTGGGTTATTAGGAACGTACTCGTACGTCCTTTGGGGGTAAAAGGCTTAAAATTTGCTTATTTCATGCTAATTCTTATTTTACTGAATAAAATAGAATTTTGTTACCCTGTGCGTCTCATTTCGCCCTAGTGGTTTACAATTAATTTCACATCAAGAAGTACACTTTTAAATAAAAAAAAACACAATGAACACAACTGCATTGTATATACGAACGCACAATGCGGCTATACATATAGTTTTAACATCCCTAGTGGTTCCCAATCTGGCCGCCACCCACGCCGAGCAGCACATACCCGCTTTAAACAAAATCTATTGTGTTTACAATTGTGATAGGCGGTGTTGTGTTTTTTTTTTTATTGCCTCCACGGTTTTATTGCCCTAATTCGGTGAATTAAAATAATATCAACTATGTCTGATTAGAAGACTGCCAGTAGTAGCGCACATAAGTGTAAAATTAGTAGTGACAGTGGTAGTAGCATATAGAAAGGGCAAACTATTTCAATGGAAATGAAAGTAGCCATTATAAAGAAACTAAATAGCAGTGATAAGATGGCAAATGTAGCGTGAGTTTATAAAGTTAATCATTCAACAATCGGCACAATTTACAAGAGCAAGGACCATATTTTAGAACGTGAAGAGTGCGGTACCAATGACTTCAACCATTATAAAAAAAAATAAAAAAAAATAGTAAAGTTTATGTACGTGATGGAAAACTCCTAGCTATGTGGATCAAGCATCAGAAACAAAGGAAGATACCTCTATCTCTGATACTTATTCAAGAAAAGGCTAAAAGCATTTATAAAGATCTGAAGGCGAAGGCAGGTGGCAAGGATTCGGGCGAGTCTCTTGTAGCAAGCCGTGGTTGGGTTAACGGATTAAAAAACTGGGCTAATTTACATAATGTTGGCATTATTGGCGAGGCAGCAAGTGCTTGAAAGAAGGCTGCTGAAAAGTTTCCTTATTGTTTAAAATCAATAATAGAAAGCGAAGGCTATACTAAGCAGCAAATTTCTAATGTGGACGAAACTGGCCTTTATTGGAAAGAATGCCATCGAGAATGTATATTAACTGCGAGGAGAAGAGCATGCCGGGTTACAAAGCTGCAAAGGACAGATAAACTTTGATATTGGGTGCCAATGTATCGGGAGATTGCAAGCTAAAGCCGCTCTTAGTGTATTGTGCAGCAAATCCTCGTGCTTTGACAAATGTTAGTAAAAGCTCTCTTCCTGGTATCTGGAAGTCCAACCTTAAGACCTGGATTATGCTTACTATTTTTCAAGATTTGTTTTACCATCATATTCCTGAAGTCAAGTTGTATTGCCACAAAAATAACATCCCTTTTAATATTCTCTTATCATTAAATAATGCCCCTGGTCATCCCCCTCACTTGGACGACTTCCACCCTAATGTTCAAGTAATTTATTTGCCCCCAAATAACACCACTCTTCTTCAACCCATGGACCAAGGAGTTGTAGCCAATTTTTTTAAAAAAATTGTATGTGACGTACGTATAGACAGGCAATTAAGGCCGTTGACAATGAAAACTCATCTATAATGCTGCGAGACTTCTGGAAATCATACAATATTTATGATTGTGTAAAATGTATTCATGCTGCATGGTAAGAAGTTACACAAACTAACCTGAATAGTGTGTGGTAAGTTTCTTACGCCACAATTTGTAAACGATTATACTGGCTTCGATCAAAATACCGAAACCCAGAAAATTTTGGTTATTCTTGTGGATATAAGTAAGAAACTTGAGCTTGACCTGGATGAGGATTTCCATAAATGTCTTATACTACACCAAATTGTTCAATATAAAAAGTAACAATACAGCGTAATATATACTCTACATGGCTATAGCATTAATGGGATATTTCTAGTATTACAATGATACGTTAATAATAAAACTAAAATAGTAATGCAAAACAAAGACACTTCAACTTTATCACCAATATATCCAAACTATTTGGGGATAAGTGTGTCATGTCATATAATACCCACACTGTATACAGATATTACCATTGAAAATTATTAAAATGAACTTCTAAAATACACGATTATGTAAGATCTAATAATATATAGTGCATGATAAAATTATTGTAATATGTGATCGTTGAAATGAAAAGATTCAAATATAGTCCTTCAGTCTCTCTCTTTGAAATAGAAGTAAAAGTGTTCAGAATTTAATGGTTATTAATTTACCATAATCTTGAATATTTTTCATTTAGATGAATTATGCTGTTTTAAGTTGAAAATAGCTAAGTTAGAATCTATTTAAAATTTCAGGCAATTAGATAACTTTCATTTTATTTCAACAGAAATTTGCATTCTTTAAAAATATCTTTAAAAATATAAAGTTTTTGAAAGATATAAAAAATATAACATAAGATATGTTCAAGTCAACTCAATAGTATTTTTCATATTATATCTTGAAAAAAAAAAAGTTTTAACCAAAGTTTACAAGCTGAAGCTTGGAAATTGACCAGACTAACTGGAAAAATGGGCAAGTTTATAGAATGTAATTGTAATTAAAAATGTCTGATTCTAGACTTAAAAATATTAAAGTTAGAACTTATAAAAAATCCCTTATCCTCGGATAACTCTTATTCTGTACATTGTAAAATTATGTACTTTCTTTGGGAGAAAGGTTTTCATATATATCACTAATGGATATCACCAGATACATTCAACTCTACTAACAGTTTTTTGAGTGAGAAATCTAAAATTTGAATTTCCTCACTTTCAAAAAGAGAAGTCTCATGGTGAGACTAGGGACTTTTCTTTGACTCTGGGAGGACAAATAGTAATCACTGTTTACGAAAGTCTTTTTTTTTTTATTGACAACTTAATTTTTCATTTCTTTGGGAACTTTATATAAGTGAATTTCAGTGTATAATTGTCTTAATTGGAACCTATTGGACAACCGTGAATATGTAAATCCTGGGATAAGGAGGGTGGACTGTACTAATATTAAACACTTTCAGACAAAACCAACAATCATTTGTGGTGAGGGAGTTTCAAATTTTATACACTTGAATCATATTTCCCTTACCTAATTCAATTATTATCTGAATTTCTCTCTCTCTCTCTCTCTCTCTCTCTCTCTCTCTCTCTCTCTCTCTCTCTCTCTCTCTCTCTCTCTCTCTCTCTCGTCATTAATTATTTACTCATTCATTCTTTTGTAGTCAGAAAACCTCTTTCTCAATGGATGTAAGAATTTCTAGAGAAATATCTTCATACTAAAACATATGAGCTTAAAAAACTAGTTGTAGCTTGACATCTCTGTCAAATTATTTGTGGACTTTGATTACTTTTCAAGAGAAATTGGTACTCAAAACCTGTGTGTCTCATTAAAGAAGAGCTGAGATAGTGTTAACTTGTGTGAAGGAACTTAAGGATAAAACTGTTGAACTGAAAAACCAGAGAAAAATGCTTATGGTAAATCATCTGTGCTATATTGAGATCTTAACTTTGGTGAAACCATTAGCACCCAACCTTTTCAATGATAATAGCTCTCACTGGAAAAAAAAAATATAAGCTCCCTAGGTCACACGATACTCCAGCCTAAAACCAAAAATTTCCGAGTGCATCAATGCAGGCTCAATATTTTCTACTTTGCATCATCACACTGCTATTTTGTATTCCCCCTATATGTCTACCGGCAATCTTGTAAATCAGTAAAAAATTAAGGTAGTAATGAAAAGCCAGTATGCATGGAAAAATCATTCAAGCCCTTGATCAGAAACCAAGCTACAGATATGTCTGAATAAAATTGTAGCCTATTACATAAATGTACACAGAAACATCAGAAGATGTAGCAACATGATGATCAGACTCCTTTTTTCACCAAAACCCTGCAATAATCTTGATCTATAGACTTTATGCAGATGAACAACAAAAAGATCAACTTTTTACTCAAGAACTGCAACAAATTTCATGCCTGCTGTTCCTTCTAGATTTGAGCTTACAATAAATCTAGCTGCCCCAACGATGATACTTAGTATTTAGGAATGGTAGTAAATAAGTAGCTAAATGGTCCAGTCATGGATAGTTACAGTCTCTGTTGAAGTGTGGTCCTGTGTGTGATCCAGACATGACAACCCTCTTTGTATTACTTTTGTTTATTATTTGCTTTTTTATGTAACCAGTCCTTTGTCAAATAGGCTATAATTCAGTTAATTTACTCATTCTTTTATCTGTTAATTAATGTTATATCAAATTGCATGTACTTTAGAACCAATTTATTAAGATTAAATAAAGTTATTTTTTAAAAGTTTTACATAACACACATTGATTCTTTTGATATTTTTAGTTAAACTTTAAATAACTAACAAGAAATTAAAGAGTATTGAAAGTATAGGCATTATTCAGGAGTACATAGCTCAAATAACACAAGTTTATGGGTGCAAGAATAAAGGTAAAGAGTTATTGAAGAAATGCATATTTTCTTGTCTGATTTGGATTATCTTTAATGTTTATCCTTCTGAACAACCAATATATTTCTTATCTTATAAATATTGATGGTTTAGCCAGAATATTACATTTTGTAGCAAAGTTTCCCTTTTAAACAGTTTTGAAGTGAAATGAAATTATTCCATTTTATTCTATCTTGTGTACTTTACCAGAATGTATTTTGATCTGGGTTTTCCCTTGTACCATCAGACCACCTAGTGAAAATTTCAACCTTAAAGAGACTGCCCTAAGGAGCTTCTTATTAATAACTAAAATATTAAGACATATAACAACTAAAATTTTCTGAAATCCATAACTGGATCAACTTAAAACTTGACAGACTGTTGATAAAACTTTGGACAATACTATTGAGCGATATTTTTTACAAGGTAAATTTAAGAAATTAGGGGTTGGATCCAGGGGGATATTCATCTCATGGGTCTTTTAAATACAAATAAAAACTATATCACAAAGGAATGAGCATTCAACACATACTTAATATGAGAATTCTTAACCCTTTGAGCACCACTGGATGCATTTCACATCCAATTTTTCTACTCCCTTCGGCATCATTGACATATTTTATAACCCGTTATTAGTGTTTTTTTTTATTTTACAAAATATGTAAAGTTATATATCAAGGGAAATGGAATAAATTCAGCAATAGGAAAAAAATGTTGTAAAAGTCCTATATTGAATAAATGTCCTAAAAATGGCCTAAAGCTCGAGTGCCTGATTATATGGTGATCCATTGGCACTCAGAGGATGAAGGTGAGACCAATAAGTCAAGGAATATAGAAAAGTACTTACTTATTTTCAAATGGTATCTTAACAACAGCAGTTACATCAGTCTCTGGGCATTTCAGTACAGATTCCTTCGATATCTTCAGCATATGGGCCTGGCTAGAGTTCAGGAGGTGGAAGATGTAATTCTCATACCTCTCGGCAGTCAAAGAGTCGGCATTTTTTACTGTAGCCGTCAGATCTCTGGAAAGAATGTTTAGAAATTTAACTTTCTACAAATGGGAAAACTTAATTCACCTACATGTCACTTACACATATTTACACTGAGCCAAGAGAAAACATGATTAAGGATCTGCACACGAAAAGCACTCATTTTTACTAAAGAACACTGCATAACTTTAATGGACCAATGTGCTACATCATAGAAATTTGCAAACAGAACCAAAACTACAGGGTATGTTTATATGTCATACTACGGGTTTATGCCTAATTTGGTTTTATTCAAATCCTTGCACTCTAAGAAGCTCAAGGGTCATAGGCACAATAAATTACCCCATGGTCATTGAACATGAGGTTTGTGGTTGCATCCCACACATGTACATCATTATAGTGGAAATGAAGTGTTTAAATATGCCTCTTTATCAATATCTCTTATATTAATTCTTTCTATTGAACGTTTTTTATCTACACAACATGCTTACAAAACTTTTTTATTGCTGCTTGCAGAGGTGTTACCTTTCATCAAGCTATCTATGAACTACAAGTGCCAAAAATAAAGAACCTACAATTTCATAATAGATGCTTCCCTGATTGAAGCAACAACATTTAAGCATTGATACCAGTTCATTCCTTTGTAGAAATTGTATGCAAAATTATCTCTTACATTTTCACATAAAAATATCATAAAAATGGGCACCTCGTAAAACAAAGTGCCCTCCTTCCTAGCATAAATCAACATAATAAATGGCATTCATGCCTCTATACTTCCTGTTGCATCATTTCAAATTTAGTTGCTTCAGACTTTACATCGCTTTCAGTTAAGAAAATGCAGGAGAAACAAAATTCAACATAGATCACTTTGTATAAATTAATGTCAATCAGAAAGAAATATATAAATTCACATAAATAACATATGAAATCATGAAAAAAGCTTAAATAATATATAAAATTTCCTTATGAACATGAAATTCAACTGTTTGCCTCTTATAGTTGTTTCAGTAAAATTCATCGTCAGATGCCAAAAAGCCAATTAAATAAAAATCCCATATATTAATAAACATAAAATCATATTAATCAATAAAATATATTTACAATTTTAGAATGACATATTTCAAAAGTAATTTGTTCTTTTCCTTGTTATACAAACACGAATCCTTCAAAATAGAACATGACTTCTGCACGAGATAGAACAGAAAATGAATCGTTTACAAGGCAATTAGTTAATGATAGGTGGTGCAAAAGGGAAGCCAGACTCACCCGCCTGTTGCAAACTATAAACTTTTGACAGTATGCCAAGGACTAAGGGGTGGTTTAGGTGGGAAATGTATCTAAAGGGCTCAGATTTGTATAGCTTGGAAAAATACAAAAAATTTCACCTTTTAAAATATGAGAATCACTCACTGGTAGAAGTCCCATACAACCATACTGGAAGGTATAATTTCTTCTTTCCTGGACATATCCTTCCAGGTCCTGTACATGATTGAGAAAGGTGATCCTAACAACCTCCAAATTCCTCCACATAAAACTATAAAAACTTTACTAGGTCACTGAAAACCCTTTTCCCAAAAAGGAAGATGATGCCAAAATTGTCAAGGCTGGCAAATCAAGAGATTTTTTGTAAGACAACTCATCCTAGCCACTAAAAGAAGGATGGAGGAGATTCTTCTTGACAGATATAGTATATATGAAAGGGGCTCCATCACGTAAGTCAGCAGCATCAAACATCCAACAAGCATGTAACATTTGCGGCTCCTGTATCCCCTCGTGAGGAGAACAAGAAAGAGGTAGAAGACCCAGTAACGTCTCACCTTTCGGTGAGATTTCAATGTCACAAATGTGAGAGCTCACTTAGAAGAAGAAAAAACTTATAACAAACCAAAATAAGAAAAAGATCCAACAACGAAGAGTGCAACAACGATGCATCTAAATTGGTTGCCGCTGAAGTCAATAATGAATATAGGTTGCACCACCCTGTCATTAACCAACTGTAAATTCCTAAGATACGAACATTCCACCGATGAACTTTAAGAGATAAAAACCTGTGTATTCAATAAATGGGAAATGCTTTGGTTTCTTTTAAAACTATTCTATTATATAGGATTATGAACTGGATACCTAAGTTGATCACAAAGGACTTTGGAGCTTTTAGACTTCATGTACCTCTCTTAAAATATCTCATTTAAATGTAATGGACTTACCACACCCTGTTAATTGATTGATTGATTGAAAGTTTCCTGGTATCCTGACATCTAAGGTCACTGACGCCGATAGCATTTATTACATATGAAAAATAAAAGAGAATTCAATTGAATCCATAAAAGTTAAGATGTCATATAAGTCAAATAGTTTTCAGAAGACCTGCTTCTGAAATAAATCTAAAAATGCCGCTCGCATAGTAGGACACATCATGTCCAAGAATCTTGGCAAGGATGAACCTGCCAGCCTCATCTCGAGCCTCAAACAGATATCTATTTCTTAAGTTATTATAATTAGGGCATTCGGTCAACAAATGCCTCACTGTTAAAGGTACTAAACATTCGTCGCAATATGGTTGGTGTTGGCCCTTCAGAAGAAACTCATGTGTCAACCGAGTGTGACCAATACGGAGACGACAAAGAGTCATCTCCCATTTTCGGGGTAACATATCATCACACCCTATTAAAAGATTCAACGGCTGTTCCACCATGAGTTTAAATCATCATCTATTTTAAAAGATTATTTTTGACAAGAGGTGAAGAACATATAAAAAAAATCATAGGCTAGTGCATGCTACCAAACCTGAATAGTGTACAGAATAAAATTCGAAACTGTAAATTTAATACCCAAAGTTGAAAATATCTGAATATTTAATCTCCTTTTTTTTCTAAGGACATAAAAGACCAAGGGCCCACCTTAAATTACAGAAACTTATATTGGAGTATATAACACATCAAAATGTTCTACACAACATAGCTAATCATTATTATTCTTTAGTAATGTGACCAACTATTCTTACCATAAAAATAACTTGAAGAAATCTATTATAATTATGCACATCATATAACTTGTGTTACAAGTTCAATAACGTCATTCAAACATTAATTCATCAAAAGTTATATATAACCTAAGGCCATTATAAAAATTTGACTGACAATGTTAATTACGGGGGTAAGTATAAAACACTTTTGACCAATGCATGGCATTTCTATCTTTAGTGTAATGATGGAAGCACTTACAATTTTGATAAAAATAAAATCAATTTAAAAGTAGCTAAACCAATAGTACTGTATACATTAGCACAAATCAGAATATGTAGAAGATACCAATAAAAATACTTAACTATAAAGAGACATTAATTTACTTTCAACATAAGTTTCGAACATACTGAAAAAAAAAATTCTATAAACATATGAAATATATTCTAAAAATCTGAAAAATGCTTACAAATTTGTCGCTCGTAGTCGATGGAACAGAGCGTGAATCAATGGTGTGACTGGCTCCAAGTCAGGACCCACCGGGCGTCGAAGGGCGCGGGACATGTCTGGAACGACTAACTCTCTCTCCCATCGACCAAGTTCGAGCCATCCTTCCCATCCCCTGCAAATATATATTATTTTAGTATATACAGACCACTAGAGTCACATATCTACATCAGGTGTGAAGAATTGCTCCTTCAATAATGTGTGAAAAGTCAAACATAATTAAAGAAACTAATTTTAATTTATTAAATGTGGCAAAAGATATTAAAAGGTACAGCAAAACAACTGTGAAATCATTTGCAAAACACAAAGTTCAATAACAACATAATTTATTAAAGATAAAAAATTTAAACTTTATTGAAGCACCGGAATGTGTTGCATGACCACAGTTCCTCATGTTGCAGATTTTTTTTTTCCAAATGTTGCCTCTTGAACTGCCCAAGTGGATCATCATCATCATCATCATCATTATTATCATTATCATTATTATTATTAATATTATTATTATTATTATTATCATTATTACTAGCTAAGCTACATCCCTAGTTGGAAAAGAGAAATGCTATAACCCAAAGGGCTCCAACAAGGACAAATAGCCTTGAGAGCAAAGGAAATAAGGAAATAAAATATTTTAAAAACAGTAACAATATCAAAACAGATATTCCATATATAAACTATAAAAAGACTTATGTCAGCCTGTTCAACATAAAAACATTTGCTGCATGTTTGAACTTTTGAAGTTTTACTGATTCAACTACGCGACTAGGAAGATCATTCCACAACTTGGTCACAGCTGGAATAAAAGTTCTAGAATACTGTGTAGTTTTGAGCCTCATGATGGAGAAGGCCTGATTATTAGAATTAACTGCCTGCCTAGTATTACGAACAGAATGAAACTCTCCAGGAAGATCTAAATGTAAAGGATGATCAGAATTATGAAAAATCTTATGCAACATGCATAACAAACTAATTGAACGATGGTGCCAGAAATTAATAGCTATATCAGGAATAAGAAATTTAATAGACCGTAAGTTCCTGTTCAACAAATTAAAATGAGATCCTGCAGCCAAAGACCAGATAGGAGAACAATACTCGAAATAAGGTAAAATGAAAGAATTAAAACACTTCTTCAGAATAGATTGATCACCAAAAATCTTAAAAGACTTTCTTAATAAGGCAATTTTTTGTGCAATTGTAAAAGGCACAGACCTAATGTGTTTCTCAAAAGTAAATTTGCTGTCAAGAATCACACCAAAAATTTATTATTATTACTTGCTAAGTTACAAATCAAGTTGGAAAAGCAGGATTCTATAAGCCAAAGGCCCCAACAAGGAATATAGCCCAGCGAGGAAAGGAAACAAGAAAAAATAAAATATTCTAAGAACAGTAACATCAAAATAAATATTTCCTATATAAACTATAAATAACTTTAACAAAAGAAGAAGAGAAACTGGATAGAATAGTGTGCCCGAGTGTACCCTCGAGCTAGAGAATAATGGTTTGATTTTGGAGTGTCCTCCTAGAAGATCTGCTTACTATGTATAGCCAAAGAATCTATTCTACCCTTACCAAGAGGAAATTAGCCACTAAACAATTGCAGTGCAGTAGTTAACCCCTTGGGTGAAGAAGAATTTTTGGTTATCTCAACTTTATGCCCCATAATTTGCACCATGCACTAATTGTAGCTAGATCTCTATTAAGGGATTCAGCAACCCCAGATCTACATTCAGGAATGGAATTGATGCAAAAAGTGTAGCATCATCTACATATGCAACAAGCTTGTTTTTCAGGCCAAACCACATGTCGTGTGTATATAGTATAAAAAGTAATGGGCCAAGAAGGCTACTCTGAGGAACACCAGATATCACATTCCTATACTCACTATACTCACTATGGTGCCTATCAACAACACCACTTTGCAATTTATTACTTAAAAATGCAATAATATTGCCAAGAAATGACCCACCCACTTCCAACTGTTTGAGTTTGAAAACAAGGGCCTCATGATTAACACGGTCAAAGGCAGCACTAAAATCAAGGCCAATCATACAAACTTAGTGACCAAAATCAAGGGATTCTGCACAACATTGGAGATTGTAAGAAGGGCATCACATGCTCCAAGGCCTTTACAAAAATCCAAATTGCAAACTAGGGAACAGATGATTACCTTCAGCAAATCTATGAATACCTTTTGCCAAAATGTATGCAAAAATTTTGCATAATATGGGAGTTATGGAAATTTGGCAGTAATCCATTGGACTTACCACAAGCACATTTACACAGTGGAGTAACATTACCAATTCTCCAACAAGTGCTAAAAGCTCCTCTTCTTGCTAACTTGTGCAAATGACAGATAACTTTGGAGCTAAGAAATATGGTCTTTATAAAAAAAACAAAGTAAAATACCAATTGGGTCTACGCTTCCATAAGTATCAAGGTCCTGCAAAAGAGCTTTAAATTCATGAGATCAAAAAGTGAAACTCGTTAGTTTAGCCTCAGGAAAATAGGAATGAGGAGGATAAAGTTTTTCATTACTCTACTTACTGTCAAACGCATCAGCTAAAATGGGTTCCCTTTTCCTTTGGACAGTAAATGACAGCGCCATCTGGTTTAAGTAAAGGAGGAACTGTAGCATCTACACCAAAGACTGCAGATTTAAGGGTAATCCACCACCTACGTTCCTGGTTTGTACCAGAAAGGGTTTCTTTTATGGTTAAACTGTATTTCATTTCAGTTGAAGCATAAACTCTCTGAACAAAAGCTCTAAGCTGAATATAGTTAGTTCAAGTAAAATCTGATCTGTTACCCTAGCAAAGATGATAGGCCTCTTACTTCTCCAAATAACGATGTCTACAATCATCACTGAACCATGGTTTGTCTTTCACTTAGTACCTTAGCACACGAGATGGGATAAGCCTATCAATTTTGTTGACAAGATTCTCACTGAAAGGGACAAGATGATCAACACTGCTATACAATTGTGACCAATTTAAGCCCAAAAGATATAAATCTTACATGAGTATGATACGTCAAGGACAGGCTGCTCAGTTTTCCCTACTAACGGAATCAAGGTATAATCAGATGTCCCAACTGGAGAACTAACCTTACTTGTTATAACGTCAGGAGAATCGGTGTATACGTGGTCCAAGTAGTTACCAGACCTGTCAGTAGCCTCACTTATGACTTGCTCACAGCCTGATTCAGAGACAAAGTCTAAAGCTCTTGAGCCATGGCAATCGGTAGGAGAAACAGAATTAACCACTCTCTATGGTGACCATTGAAATCATAAACGAAGACAAAAGAGGCCTTTCTATCATATTCTTGTATCTTTGCTATAATGGTAAGAAGTCAATCGAAGATAGAACCATCCATGTCTGGATTTTGGTAAGTTGAATATAAATAGAAGTTGTTATGCCTGCCACAAACTGTTATTACCTGAATCTCATGACAGCCATATTCATAGCAGGAGTTATGAAAAGCAGGGTACTCAATCATAATATAAACCGCCATTCCCCTAGCCTAAGAATGGCATCCCGTTTCAAAATAATTAGCTTCTTAAAACCAGTTATAAGGAGCTCAGATAAGTGCCTCATATTAGAAACCAAAGATTTTGAGCACAAAAGAATATCATACTGTCTGAAAGTAGCTGTAAAGTCTTAAATATTTGCATGAAGACCACAAATATTACACTATAGTAGATGACATTAACGAAATCTAGGACATACTGGTTCCGGATATGACTCAATGTCTCCAGACAGCATAACAATTAATGGTAAAAAAGAAGACACATCATACTTACAACCTATATCAACAAGAATGATAACAAACAACAATGTACAGAAATATAAAGTGATTGATCAAACTCATAGACTAAAGAAAAAAAGTCGGAAAAACTGGTCAACATGGAGAAGCCGATACACCATGCAAGGCTAAATACCATCCAGGATACCCACTTCAACTGAAGGGAGGACAGTAAGGATGGTTTTGAAAAGAAAAAGAAAAAAACAGACAAGGAAAAGACAATCTCTTGATAAACCACCAATCATCCATGGCCCTTCTATTAAGCCTGCCCAACATACCATTTAAAAAAATAAGAAAAAAAAAATAAGATAGAATAGTGGGCCTGAGTGCACCCTCAGGCAAGAGAACTCTAACCCAAGACATTGAAAGACCATGGTAGCGAGGCTAAGACACTACCCAAGACTAAAGAACAATGGTTTGATTTTGGAGTGTCCTCCTAGAAGAGCTACTTACCATAGATAGTCTCATCTATCCTTACCAAGAGGAAAGTAGCCCCTAAACAATTACAGTACAGCAATTACCCCCTTAAGCAAAGAAGAATTGTTTGGAAATCTCAGTGTTGTCAGATGTATAAGGAAAGATGAGAATGTGTAAAGAACAGGCCAGACTATTTGGTGTAAGTGTAGGCAAAGAATGAATGAGCTGATACCATAGAGAGGGATCCAATGTATTACTGTCTGGCCAGTCAAAGGATCCAATAACTCCCTAGCTCTATAAAAGCTCCTCAAAAATTATCGTTGCTCTATTGAAATCATAAGATCACCCACACTGACCCATGTTTGAGAATAAAATTTATCTTTGTCCATTTTATTTAAATAAAATAAAACTCTTATTAACTGGTGTCTTCTTAATAGGATAGTTGGCTTATTCCAGCAATTTCCTGGATCATATAATGGCTTTTGTAATAAAACAGCAAAAGAGTTGGAATAGTTTTACATAGGATTTTATCTAATTAAAATAGTTTGATATATATTAAGTACAGTCAGTACTTATATTAACATTTGTCGAGGATAGGTAACAAGTACCTCTACTAACGGATGTTGAAACCCCATGAATAAGTGTTTCCTACTTAACAGCACTCTTACATCCTCTATTCCTTTTTATAATTACATAAAGTATAAATATATTTATTCTATCTTTAGAAACATATAAGTAGTGAGAATATGATAAGCAAACACGATGCTGTATTCGTTAGAAAGCAGTTTGAGGTTTTTAAGCCCTTAAGTAGGGACAAATATAGTAATCCTTCCTATATCTGCAATAATAGTTCCAAGGGGGTGTGGATAATAGCAAAGTGTGGTTAGAGGAGAGTAACATAGACTAGGCTATATTATATTCGAAAAAAAATATGGCCTACTTATGTATAACCAATGTGATCATACACTCGGCTAATACTAACGCCAGTACTATGGTTGGTGTTAATTCTAACAGTCATACCTTCATCATTAGGCTAAATAATACACAGAAGTTTTAGACCAACTATGATCACACTGTGGAATGATCTTCCTAATCAGGCAGTTGAATCGCTGGAACTTCAGAAGTTAAAATATTCCACTAATATTTTTTTCATGTTGAAAAGGCTGACATAAATTTCTCATCATAGCTTATATATGACAGATCTAACCTGACATTTACTAATATTTGAATGTCAATAACTTTATTATTATCATCATCATCATCATCATCATCACAAATTAAAATTATAAGAATTATTTTGATTTTATCAATTTTCAAATTATCAAAATTATTATTATTGATTTTGATAATTATTACCATTATTAATTTTCTTTAAATTATTGAATAATTTTAACCATATTAGTAATTTCATTAATTTCATAATAATCATTAAAATTATCACTATTAAAATTACTAAAATCTAATAATGATAATAATTTTATTACAATAGTAATTTTAATAATTTCATTGCAAATATTAAAATGATTAAAAGGATTAATTTTAATAATTAGTGCAAGAGTTTTTCTTGTTTCCTTCTCAAATTTCAATCATTTTAACATTTGTCATACTAAAACTATAAAATTTCTTAACAATAATAAAATAATAATAATAATAATAATAATAATAATAATAATAATAACAATAACAATAATAACTATAACTATTATTATTCTAAGGAAAAATTATAGAAATAATTAATTTAGTGAAATTATGACTTTTTTATTGAAATTAAATGAATTCTAATGTTAATATTTATAATTTCAATAATAAAGAGTTTTGTAAAAATGACTATCATTTATAAAATTACTAATAATTTTAATAACTTAAGAAATAATCGATAAAAATAACAATAATAATAATAATAATAATAATAATAATAACTAATAAATTTAATAATCATAACTAAAATTAAATTAAATGTTTTAACAAGTTTAAAATTATAATGATTTTAATAATGATCTAATAATTTCAATATAACAATAATATTTTGATTAATTTTGAAAATTATCATTATCAAAATTATTAATTATTATTAGAAATAATTCTAATGATACTTTCATTAATAATGACCATTTTAATAATCTTAAATTAAAATTATCACATTTGTTAAAATTATATCAAAATTATTGAAATTACTAAATCGAACCCTAGCCCCTTCTAATGAAAGGCCAGGTCGCTTCCAACCATGCCACGAGAGGCCATAAAAGCCATCGGAACCTAATGGCTAATCTGCAGTTCAGGATTTACCTGGCAAGACATCAGTCTCTTACCAGCAAGTTTTGCCCAACTCCCCTGCCCACCATGTGACACAATTGATAGTAATTCATTCAAATTACCCCTAATG
The DNA here is from genome assembly GCF_036898095.1 of Palaemon carinicauda. Classification (NCBI taxonomy): domain Eukaryota; kingdom Metazoa; phylum Arthropoda; class Malacostraca; order Decapoda; family Palaemonidae; genus Palaemon; species Palaemon carinicauda. The sequence continues at coordinate 76,200,362 of NC_090749.1, forward strand.
AGTCAATATGGATAAATATCAACAAAACATCATGCTCAAATAGAAATAAATTTCTACCCCATACTTGGGATCGAACCCTAGCCCCTACTAATGAAAGGCCAGGTTGCTGTGTTGATATTTATCCATATTGACTCACTGGGGGTAATTTGAATGAATTACTATCAATTGTGTCACGTTGTGGGCCAAGAAGTCGGGGAAAACTCGCTAGTAAGAGACTGATGTCTCGCCAGGTAAATCCTGAACCGCAGATTAGCAGTTATGTTCCGACTTCTTTTATGGTCTCTTGTGGGATGGTTGGAAGCTAGGGGCTAGGGTTCAATCCCAAGTATGAGGTAGAAATCTATTTCTATTTGAGCACAATGTTGTGTTGATATTTATCCATATTGACTCATTAGTGGTAATATGAATGAATTACTATCAATTGTGTCACGTGGTGGGCAGGGGAGTTGGGCAAAACTTGCTGGTAAGAGACTGATGTCTCGCCAGGTAAATCCTGAACTGCAGATTAGCTGTTAGGTTCCGACTTCTTTTATGGCCTCTCGTGGCATGGTTGGAAGCGACCTGGCCTTTCATTAGAAGGGGTTAGCGTTCAATCTCAAGTATGAGGTAGAAATTTATTTCAATTTGAGCACGATGTTGTGTTGATATTTATCCATATTGACTCATTAGGGGTAATTTGAATGAATTACTATCAACTGTGTCACGTGGTGGGCAGGGAAGTCGGGGAAAACTCGCTGGTAAGAGACTGATGTCTCGCCAGGTAAATCCTGAACTGCAGATTAGCAGTTAGGTTCCGACTTCTTTTATGGCCTCTCATGGTATGGTTGGAAGCGACCTGGCCTTTTATTAGAAGGGGCTAGCGTTCGATCTCAAGTATGAGGTAGAAATTTATTTCTATTTGAGCACGATGTTGTGTTGATATTTATCCATATAGACTCATTAGGGGTAATTTGAATGAATTACTATCAATTGCGTCACGTGGTGGGCCGGGAAGTCGGGGAAAACTACATTGGATTTTTCTCTCTCATTACGGTTCATTTTCTCTTTGACTACACATACACCAAATAGTCTGGCCTACTCTTTACTGATTCTCCTCTGTTCTCATACACCTGACAACACTAAGATTACCATAACAATTCTTCTCCACCCAGGGTGTTAAATACTGTACTGTAATTGCTCAGTGGCTACTTTCCTCTTGGCAAGGGTAGAAGATACTCTGTAGCTATGGTAAGCAGCTCTTCTAGGAAGACACTACAAAATCAAACCATTGTTATCTAGTCTTGGGTAGTGCCATAGCCTCTGTACCATGATCTTCCACTGTCTTTGGTTAGTTCTCTAGCTTGAGGGTACAATCAGGCACACTATTCTATAGAATTTTTCTTTCTCTTGTTTTGTTAAAAGTTTTATAGTTTATTTAGGAAATATTTATCTTAATGTTGTTAATGTTTTTAAAATACTTTATTTCTCCTTCTTTCCTTTCCTCACTGGGGCAATTTCCCTGCTGGGCCCACGGGCTTATAGCATCTTGCTTTTCCAACTAGGGTTGTGGTTTAGCAAATAATAATATGTAAAAATTTCCAGAGAAAAATAATGGAGGTGGTCTGAAATATCTAAGTGGCCCTTAAAAGAACTGTGGGGGGGGGGGGGGGAGAAAACTCACCCTTTTAAAAACTCAGATAGAAGAATCAATGATGTCAACAGAATGGCAGCTATGGATGAAGAAGACAAAGGCCAAAGAAATTCTCGCCTTGAAAATAATCAACAAAGAATTGCAGCACTGAAAAATCAGGAAAAAGAAAGAATAACTTGACTTCAAACTAACAAACAGAAAGATTGCTCGGTAAAACCAACAAACACTGGTATTATAAGAGAATAATTACCATATTGATAGAGTCAGGCATGCAGAAGTTAAGAGCACGCCCGTTTAATGCAGAACAAATGTGTCTCAGTACCTTCGTCTATGACCAAAGTATGAAACAGAAATTGGCTTGATGACACAAAAATGTAATCACTGTGGTGCTCTGAAATGGAATAATGAACCAATTCGATTGTGTTGCGGTGGAAAGAAAGTGACACTGCCTCTGTTACAGATATCATCTTCACCTTAAAATAAGAAAGGTTTCATCTTCAAAGTTCCAGTTTTCATAAATGAAATATTAGGCAATAAGAGTATCTGGGAGTTAAAAACAAGTGGTTCAGAATGAGCCATTACAAAGATAACTTACAAGAATCGACCAGTTGCACATATTGACATTGCGTTTCAATCCTACACCCGGGCATTGTTGAGTATCTCTGTTAGGGGGTTGGGTACGATTGATCCAATGACAATTGGCCCAATGACGATTTGGCCAATGCCAATTGGTCCAAAATCAACTGGTCCAAAGGGATTATTGGTCCAACACGATAATTAGTCCAATACCGACTCGTACAAAGGAAAATTGTTCCAATGATGAAACAACCTCTCTAAAGTAAAGTTAACAATAGCTTTGTTATTGTTACTAAACTTTTACTAACTTTTGTTATTTTTTCTA
>NC_090749.1:76207892-76215392 GCF_036898095.1 Palaemon carinicauda
GGAAAATTTTCCCCCTTATTAGAGTAAGTGCAAAGGGCTTTGAATAGAGGTATGCACTGTGACCTCGGTAGAGGTTCCGTGGGGATACAGCTTCCTGGCCCCCCTGGCAGAGAAGTCTCAACGGGTTATACCAAAATTCAAAGTGGTCATCGAAGAGCTACTCACCCTGCGGAGAGTTCGTGAAGGACTCGGAGACATGATAGAATGGTCAAAATTCGTGTAGGAACATTCTCAACAGTAGATAAGTGGTGGTTATTCACTATATTCCATGGTTAGAGAATGATCTGGTCTCGAAGGTATGGCGTAAGTAAGTATTCAATTAGGAATATTACACAGCATAGGTGAGTATATAATACAGACAAAACATATTATTCTTCTCATTTCAAAGAAAGGGGTAAATGAAACTATGACATCCATGTATTTCATAGTGTAAATAGGAGCAAAGAGAGACGCACAAGTAATAAAATAGACATTTTATTTCACAATTGCAGGTTATAGTAATAATAAATGCAATAAGGAATGTAAAGTTAATTTACAATAATAAAAAATAATGTACATAGAAATTAGAAGACTTCAATCTTGAATCTGAAAGGAATTTCAAATTATTAGAAAGCACAGGTTCCAGAGGAACGTCAGTCTTTAAAAAAGGAAAAAACACATCATGCCCTAGGCATGTGGCACTCATGTGAAGTCTATGACATTTCACCTTGTAAAGAACAGTCCTATTAGAAACACTAAGTGTCCATGAGATCGCTGTGTATCACACGAGGGTCAACACAGGCACCCGTAGAGTTAAAGTCCCAAGTAACTCGCTGTTCTATGCAGAGTTAAACTGCAGGTTTCATAACACTACCTGCGGCTACCACGAAATGTTTAACTTCATGCATTTGCTTCGCGTAGTGCTTGAAGAAAACGCGCGAAGATTTCCATCCTGTGAAGCTCTTGAGGCTTTCGAAATCCATACTCTGGAAGAAATTCAGAGAGGATGTGACTTTTCTAGGATCGTGACCTGCGGGTGTACTGTCAGGATCCGCTCTGCGAATGAAGTAGGTGATTTTCGCTCTTAGTTGTTTCAGTGACAGGTCGCTGCCCGATGTTTCTCCTTTGGAAGAGTTGACCTCCCACCGAAGTCTGAAGTTCTTCGAAGATAGACCTTGAGACTCTCCACTGGACATAAAGAGACATCTTCCTTCAGGGGGCAGATTCTCCAGGGGCCCCATCTCTTGGTGGGTAATTCATTTTTTGCGAGAAACGTCGGATCAGGGAAGAGGGTAAGTTCTCCTGTATCTGCGAACAGGATATGACCCTCGTCTCTTGATAATGCCACTATTTCGCTGACTCGGGCTTCCGAGGTGAGAGCAAAAAGGAAGATAACTTTTTGAGTCAGGTCCTTGAGAGGGCACGAATCGTTGTCCAAGGTAGAGGCAAAATGGAGCACCTTGTCCAGGGACCAGGAGATAGGTTTTGGCGGAGGTGCTGGGCGTAGTCTAGCGCATGCCTTTGGTAATTTATTGAATATATGGCTGGACAGATCAATCTGGAAGGTGTACAGTAGTGGTCTAGTCAAAGCCGATTTGCAGGTACTGTAGAAATCGTGTTGGCTGCTAAGCCTTGTCCATGAAGATGAATGAAGAAGGACATGCAAAAATCAATGGTGATTTCCGTAGGGTTTTTTGCTTTGACGAATGAGACCCACTTTCTCCAGGATGATTCGTATTGCCGTCGTGTGGATTTGGTCTTGTATTCCTCAAGGAAGTCTAGACTTTTCTTCGAGATCCCAAACCTTTTCTTCGTGGCTAGGGAGAGAAAATCATGAGATGAAGGTCCCTGACTTTCAGTGATGAGGCGAAGACAGTCGACTTCTGTACTTGCTGAGAGAGAACTGGGCCCGGGAGGGGGATCAGCTTGGGCTGTAGCTCCAGGACCAGGGGGTACCAATTGCTCCGTGGCCACTTGGGAGCCACTAGGGCCGCTGTCCCTTTGAAGGTTCTCAGTTTGGAGAGGACTTTCAGCAGAAGGTTGGTGGGAGGGAACAGGTATATCCTGGACCATCTGTTCCAATCCAGTGACATGGCGTCCACTGCTTCTGCCTTGGGGTCCTCGTACGGGGCCACATAACGAGGAAGTTGATTGTTGTCGCTCGTTGCGAAGAGATCGATCTGAAGTCCCGGGACTTGGTGAGAGATGAAGGAGAAAGATCTTGCGTCTAGAGACCATTCCGACTCTATCGGGCTTGTCCGAGATAGGGCGTCCGTCGTCATGTTGCGGAATCCTTGTAGGTGAACTGCAGACAGGTGCCATTTCTTCTTTTCTGCCAGGCAGAAGACTGGGAGAAGCACCTGATTTATCTGGGGCGATCTCGAGCCCTGACGATTGAGACATCTGACTACCACCGAGTTGTCCAGAGTCAGACGAATGTGGATCGAGGTAGGCGGAGAGAGTTTCTTCAGAGTGAGAAGGACCGCCATGGCCTCCAAGATGTTGATGTGAAACGTCTTGAATAGGGGGGACCATGTCCCTTGAGCCTGTTGTTGGTGGGAGTGACCTCCCCAACCCTCCAGCGAAGCGTCCGTGTTGATGTTGAGTGATGGGGGTGGGTGTTGAAGAGGAATGGACCTTTTCAGGGCCTTTGCTTCCGACCACGGCTTTAAGAGTAACCGAAGTCTGTTTGGGAGCCGTCTCTTGAGGTCTCTTCGAGCGATGGATGCAGAACGTCTCCAGACTCCCGCGGCATCCTTTAGCTGTGCACGAAGCACTGGGTTTGTCACAGAGGCGAACTGTAGAGAGCCTAGAACTTGTTCCTGCTGTCGTCTTGAGATCCTTTTGGATTTCAGCAGTTTTTTGACAGATCCTGCTATTTCCTTCCTTTTCTTCTGTGGGATGGAAAGGCGGTGTGACTGAAGATCCCAATGGATTCCCAACCATTGGAACTTCTGAGCTGGAGAGAGGCGAGATTTCTTGGTGTTTATCTTGAATCCCAGGTGTTCTAGGAACTGGGTGACTTTGTTGCAGGATCGTACACAATCTTCGGGCAATGTCGCCCAGACCAGCCAAGCGTCTAGGTAGGCCATCACCTGGACGCCGCGGAGGCGGAGCTGTTGAACGATGGCGTCTGCCAGCTTGGTGAAGATCCGTGGGGCCACGTTGAGCCCGAAGGGCATGGCCCTGAAAGCGTAGCTTTTCCTTTGGAGTCGAAATCCTAGGTAAGAGGAAGCGTGATGGTTCATTGGAACGTGCCAGTAGGCATCCGCCAGGGTCTATCGAGACCGTGTAGGACCCTTGAGGCAGAAGGGGTCCGTATTTGATGAAGAGTCAGCATCCTGAACTTGTTGTTCGCGATGAACTTGTTGAGGAGGGATAAGTCTAGAATGACTCTGAGTTTGTCGGAGTCCTTCTTGGGGACGCAAAGCAGTCTCCCTTGGAACCTGGTTGACTTTACCCTCCTTATCACCTTCTTGTTCAAGAGTTCTAGGACATATTTTTCCAGGAGGGGGGTTGACTGTTGGAAGAATTGCTGGAAGGTTGGGGGTGGTTGAGTCCAGCTCCAGCCTAGTCCCTTCTTGACGATGCTGTGTGCCCAGGGATCGAAGGTCCAACGATCCTGGAATTGGCGGAGTCTTCCTCCCACCGGAAGCACTTCATTGCTTCTGGCTTCCCGAGGGTTTGCTACCTCGGCCGCTAGCTCCCTTTCCTCCTCTGCCTCTGGAGGGACGGCGAGACGGATCTCTGCCTGAGCCTCTGCTTGAGCCTCTACCTTTGGGGACGCAAAGCAGTCTCCCTTGGAACCTGGTTGACTTTACCCTCCTTATCACCTTCTTGTTCAAGAGTTCTAGGACATATTTTTCCAGGAGGGGGGTTGACTGTTGGAAGAATTGCTGGAAGGTTGGGGGTGGTTGAGTCCAGCTCCAGCCTAGTCCCTTCTTGACGATGATGTGTGCCCAGGGATCGAAGGTCCAACGATCCTGGAATTGGCGGAGTCTTCCTCCCACCGGAAGCACTTCATTGCTTCTGGCTTCCCGAGGGTTTGCTACCTCGGCCGCTAGCTCCCTTTCCTCCTCTGCCTCTGGAGGGACGGCGAGACGCATCTCTGTCTGAGCCTCTGCTTGAGCCTCTACCTTTGGGACGAAAGGTAGTGGATTGCTGCTCAAATACAGGGGTGAAGACCGGTGACTGTGACAAGACCGGTTGGGTGACCAGCTGAAAGGTCTGTTGTGGCTGAGCTGCCACTTGGGGAGTAGCGGATCCCGGAAACTGCCGTCTCTGTTGACGTTGCTGGGGTTTTGGCTTCGTGGGTTTCCTCTTAGATTGAGGGCCGTCGTCCTGAGAGGATTTCCTTTTCTTTGACATGCCCCATTTATGGAGAAGGTTCCTGTTCTCCGTGGCGGCTTTGTCGGTGATCTCTTTCACTAGGGAGGAGGGAAAGAGGTGTTTACCCCAGATGTTGGAGGAAATCAGCCTCCGGGGTTCGTGTCTCACTGTAGCACTTGCGAACACGAATTCACAGCAGGCTCTACGAGCCCTAGTGAAGCTGTACAGATCCTTCACGACCGTTGCCAGGTTTGTTTTGGCAAGGACCATGTAGAAGTCAGGGACCCTAGTGTCACCGGCCATGACTTCAAGCTGTACCTGGAGGGACATAGATGCGGCAAGCCTTTCCTTCGTATCATGTTCCCTACGAAGGAGGTGATCGTTGAGTTTTGGGAGGTCCTCGTTAAACTGACGACCAGCAACGTCAGGCTCTAGCTTCCCCGCTATGAAGGTCGACTGGACGTCTTTCCAGTGCCTATCATAAGGGGGAGTGGTCAGGGAGAAGGGCCTGCACTCCTCCAGTACAGGGCAAGGTTTCCCTTCTTCCACTGCTTTATGTACCGCAGTGAAGGCCTTTTCAAGAAAGGGGAAGGTCGCATTGTCTGGTGCGACGAAGGTCGGGTGCTTCTTACTTAGCGCCGGCATTTTTGAATTGGTGAAGCCCCTACTTTTCACCGCCTTGGCTAGCATAGCCTAGACCTTCAAGAGATCGAACACAATAACCTCCTTCGGTTCGGTCTCTTCCGTAGAGGCGGGTTCGGACCTGAGTCGGACGTAACAGTCCGGGTAAGCCTCAAAGTTCGGGAAGAACTCCACTTCTTCCAACGCGATCGAGCCGACCTTCTCACTGATGAAGATCTTGCCCGTGGTGATCGGCATGTGCTCGGCATACCTCCATGGGTTAGCATCCGAGCAGGCAGGGAGGTCCTTAACCAAAATCTTTTTCGGTTGCTTAGAGCTTCCGATGTTGGACTTGAAAAACTCATGAGTCTCGCGAAGTTTCTTATCCATGAGAGCTTCAATCATCTTGAAGATTTCCTGAGTGCTAGATGGGATGGGGTCCGGGGTAGCGGATGTTGAAGGAAGTGATTCCTCAGTCGGTGTAGGAGTTGGTGCAGGGGTAGAAGTGGGGGCTACCTCATGCTCCTCGCCCATGAGGTTTCTCTCCGTAGTCTCCGACACTTCCGACACACGTTCCACGTTGTCGGAATCTAAACGGAACTCGTGCATGGACTGGGCCATGACCACATCAGGTTCCACCACTATCTGGACGGTGGGAATCTGATCACTAGAGACCACTGAGTCTTTTGATGCCTTCGGGAATAGCAAGGCCCTCAAATCTTCGGTAGTGAGATACGGTCCGGTGGCGTTCTTCTGGAAGCCACGCACCCACTTGCGTAGCTTCTCTCGAGCGTTGTCCCTTACCTCCGCTGAAGGAGGATCGTCGAACGCTTCGACCAGACGACTCTTGCAGACTGTACAGTGCTGCGGGTCCCAATATTTCAGGTCGCCTTTCTTGGCGGCGCAGGGGGCGTGGGTCCGACACGCCTTGTGCCCGTAGAAGTCCGGGCGCTTCACCCCACAGAAGTTGTGGTCACACTTCATATACTCCTCCTGTAAAAGAAAGAGATCATGAGTATATGGAAGGCATAAGAATGACTTACATTGCTCTAAAGTTAAATTTTCAAGTAATTAAACTTTCACTTAACATTAAATAATTCATGAATATTGTAATGTTGAAGAGAGGAGCGGGAAAAGGAAGTAGATAGACACATACTTGTGAATCCCGCCCAGTTGGTTACCGTAACCTTATCAATAGGCAATCTCATTTATGACCGAGGGACACAAAACGGAAATCCTCATGGATCCCCGTGGTGGGTAGAAGCCAAGTTCTAGCAGAGATTGCCTGTGAGGTGTATCAGGGACTGAGACCACTCAGGCCCTTGGGTTAAAGGGGTAGTAGGAAACCCCGTATAGATCTAGGTTCTGGCAACCAACCATGCTAAGACACACAGAGTATGCTGGAAATTTGTAATATGCAAGAAGACAGCACAGTCACTAGTAGAATGGTAAGACAATACCTATCTATCGGAGTGGCTAAGCCATCTGGCTGCAGTGTAGGGCTGTCGGCATGTAGTCGACAGATAGTAGAAGGGGTGCAAGTCCCTTGGTGCTTCCGGAGGGCACCGGCAGACCGGTGGCACGCCGGAGGCCGCTCCAGCAGGGTGTAAGGCATTAAGGCAGACACATTGAGGATCTAAGCATAATACCGACTTGGCGGCCGCCGGCGGAGCGGCGGCACGCCGGAGGGAGGCGGAGGCTCCGGCAGCCAAAGGCTGACGGCTTGGTGATCAGTTCATAAGGTGGGGCAGAATTGCTAGAATACCCAGACCGCCGGCAATTAATGCCGGCACGCCGGAGGCCGGCCCGTAGGTCGGACAACCGAAACTAGGTAATAGAGGGGTGGGCCATCGGCTGCATGCCAACGGAAGGCGGCAGCCCTTCGGCACACGGAAGGCTGGCGACTTAGGGGAGGGAGGGTATCTCATGAGTGTGTCACCAAAGGAAGGGCGGTATCGCCGGCAGTAGAGGCGGCAAGGGACCGGCACCAGGATAGATAGAGAGACAGATAAGGAGAGATTGGAGGGGTAAGATCACATACCCCTCTGGCATCCCACCTGAGGGAGTGTACCCATGATAGGAGAGGGACCTATCATCCAATGGCAGGGGGCCGGCAGTCGGCCGGGTGCCAGGGTAACCCAAGGGAGGGTTAGGGTACACTCAAAAGGGGGGAACCCCTGTTGGACAAATCGCTGCCAGTGGCTAACCCCATAGGACGCTATGAAGGGTATATGTACCAGAGCGGCCTGCTCAACAGGAGATCAAGATAGCCCTATCACTCCACCCTAAGGAGGAGTTGTAGGACTAGGGACAGATATGTATAGGCTAGCCTATGTATAGGCTAGTCTACACCAAGGGATAGGGTGGGAGGGAGAAGAAGAGGGGTCTTCCATAGGGGAGGCTCTGTACAATAACGGCCACCAAGGAATAAGAAAGGGAGGACGCTCCCTAGCCTAGGGTAGGTAACCAGAATGAGAACGGTGCAGGAGTACCGTCTCAAACTATAACAGTACAGAACTAGCCCCCCCCCCCCCAAGGGCCTAACCTAGATAAGGAGTGTTAAATCCCAGG
>NC_090749.1:76220392-76232892 GCF_036898095.1 Palaemon carinicauda
TAAAGGCTTGGAGCATGTGATGCCCTGCTTACAATCTCCAATGCTGTACAGAAATCCCTTGATTGTGGTCGGGAAGTTCGTATGATTGGCCTTGATTTTAGTGCTGCCTTTGACCGTGTTAATCATGAGGCCCTTGTTTTCAAACTGAAACAGTTGGGAGTGGGTGGGTCGTTTCTTAGCATTATTATTGATTTTTTAAGTAATAGATCTCAAAGAGTTGTTGTTGATGGGCACCATAGTGATTATAGGAATGTGATATCTGGTGTTCCACAGGGTAGTGTTCTTGGCCCATTACTTTTCATACTATATACACATGACATGTGGTTTGGCCTAGAAAACAAGCTTGTTGCATATGCAGATGATGCTACTCTCTTTGCATCAATTCCATCCCCTGAATGTAGATCTAGGGTTGGTGAATCCCTTAATAGAGATTTAGCTAGAATTAGTGCATGGTGCAAATTATGGGGTATGAAGTTGAATCCTAACAAAACTCAAAGTATGATTGTAAGTAGGTCAAGGACGGTGGTTCCTCAACATCCGGATCTCAGTATTGATAATGTTTCTTTAAATATGTATGACTCTTTCAAAATTTTAGGTGTGATTCTCGACAGTAAATTTACTTTTGAGAAACATATAAGGTCTGTGTCTTCTTCAATTTTACAAAAAATAGGCTTATTGAGAAAGTCTTTCAAGATTTTCGGTGATCAATCTATTCTGAAGAAGTGTTTTAATTCTTTCATTCTACCTTGTTTTGAGTATTGTTCTCCTGTCTGGTCTTCAGCTGCTGATTCTCATCTTAATTTGTTGGACAGAAACTTACGGTCTATTAAATTTCTTATTCCTGATCTAGATATTAATCTCTGGCACCGTCGTTCAATTAGTTCATTATGTATGTTGCATAAGATTTTTCACAACTCTGACCATCCTTTACATTTAGATCTCCCTGGACAATTCTATCCTGTTCGTAATACTAGGCAGGCAGTTAATTCTAATAGCCAGGCTTTCTCCATCACGAGGCTCAATACTACGCAGTACTCTAGAAGTTTTATTCCAGCTGTGACCAAGTTGTGGAATGATCTTCCTAATCGGGTGGTTGAATCAGTAGAACTTCAAAAGTTCAAAGTTGGAGCAAATGCTTTTTTGTTGACCAGGCGGACATAGTCTTTTTATAGTTTATTTATGACATATTTGTTTTTGATGTTGTTGATAGTTTATATGACATGTCTGTTTTGACGTTGTTTCTTATTTTAGAATGTTTTATTGTTAATTTGTTCTCTTCATTTATTTATTTCCTTATTTCCTTTCCTCACTGAGCTATTTTTCCCTGTTGGAGCCCCTGGGCTTATAGCATCTTGCTTTTCCAACTAGGGTTGTAGCTTGGATAGTAATAATAATAATAATAATAATAATAATAATATATATATATATATATATATAATATATATACATATATATATATATATATATACACATTATATATATACATATATATATATATACAAATATACATATATATATGTATATATACAGTATATATATATATATATATATAATATATATAAATATATATATATATATATATATATTATATATACATATATATATATATATATATATGTATGTATATATATATATATATATATGCACACATATATATATATATATATATGTATATATATATATATATGTATATATATGTGTGTGTATGTATGTATGTATATATATATATATATATATATACATATACACATAACGGATTTTAAAGCAAAGCGAAAAATTCTATTTTTGGGTGATATGGCCATGTCGTCCTGATGGAAGCATCCTATAGACAGCTTTCTAAGGGATATTTGGCTACAGTGATACTCCTAGAGAATTGACCATAGTTCTCCAGAATCCTAACTCCTGGCACGAGTATCCTTAAAATTTTTTTAAGGCTATCGCACAATATCAGGGGACGTATATCTTGATATGACACATGGTAATCTTCACCCCGAATAGAGTTTTCGCTCTGAGGGGGAAGAGTGGGGAAATTGAAGGGGAGCCGTTATTAAGGTTACCCTTCCTCCCCTACTATTACAGGGCCCAAATTGGCCGCTCATTCCTTGTAGCATTGAGCATGGTGCTACAGATAGAGTAGTTTCGCGAGGGGATTATTACATAATCCTTTTCTTGTAGAAAAGGAGGGTGGGTCCATCAGGACGACATGGCCATCTCACCCAAAAATAGATTTCTCGCTTTGCTTAAAAATCCGTGTTTTGGGCTCAAGCCACGCCATCCTGATGGAAGTTTACCAGAGAATTACTTAAAAGTACTGTATCTGTGGGTTTGTATAAGTGCCTCAATCTTGGGTCAGCTTCTATATGGTCATCCACAACACTGAAGTGTATGATGATACCGTTATACGTCATTACTGCTAAGCATGGAACAATGTTAGGGCTTCCTGCCCCCCTGCAGGGAAATGTCGTACTAGACACTAGAAGCACAAGGTTTGTATTCGTATAGTAACAAATATAAATATCATTCAGATCTTTTTTTGTTCATATGATCAAGTACCTTAAGTATGAAATTTATTTAGGAAAATAAGTAAAGGACTCCGGCTAAGTTTATTTTTAGCTACATGTGGGGCGAAAATAAGGCGCAGATACACTTTCATCCTTTTATTAAACAGGTAATCAAAATGGAACAGAAATTGTATTAAATTTATAATAGAATTATGCATTCAACATATACATATAAAAATAAATGCTACCTGAAAGGGAAGAAAATTTTTTAGTGGGCACTCAGAATCAGTTGAAAAATTATTAAGATGATTTTACTGTAAATGTTGGATAGCTATCAACACTGTGTACAAGTGTACACATGGCATTAGTGTCATTGGTATAATTCTGCACCTAAAAATAACAGTCCTATTGTCACCAGGGGGACACTCACTAAAAGGGTATTGCACTGGAAGGTATCAACACTTTTTCACCCGAATTGAAAAGTCCCAATCAATTCACTGTTCATCGCAGCACTAGACGACAGGTCTCACCACACTACCTGCCACCACCACAAAATGTTTCAGTGCATGCACTTGCTTCGCACAATGTTTATAAAACACTCTGGATGATTTCCAGCCCGTGTATGAGCGAAGACACTCAAATTCCATATACTGAAAGAAGTTCCGTGGGGAAGCAATTTTTCTCGGATCATGACCTGCGGGTGTACTATCAGGATACGCTCAGCTAATGAAGTAGGCGAGCTTCGCTCTCAGTTGTTTTAGGGATAAGTTTGATCCTGTGGTTTCGCTTTTGAAGAGTTGTCCTCCCTTGAAGTCTGAAGTTCTTCTAAGATAGACCTTTAGACACTCTACTGGACATAGAGAGACATCTTCCTTCAGAGGGCAGATTCTCCAGGGACCCCACCTTTTGGTGGGTAGCTCTTTTTTGGCGCAAAAAATTAGAATCAAGAAAGAGATTCAGTTCTCCTGCTTCCTTGAACTGAATATGGCCCTCGTCTCTTGATAGGGCCACTATTTCACTAACTCTAGCCCCTGAGGCTATAGCGAACAGGAATATCACTTTTTGTGTTAGATCCTTGAGAACAATCTTCATTGTTCAAGGCTGAACCATAGTGTAAGACTTTGTCCAGAGACCATCAAATGGGCTTCGGAGGGGCTGCTGGTTTAAGTCTAGCACATGCCTTCGGAATCTTGTTGAAGAATTTGTTCGCCAGGTCCACCTGGAAGGCGTATAGAAGAGGTCTAGTAAAGGCTGACTTACACGTAGTTATTGTGATGGCAGCCAAGCCTTGCTCGTGAAGGTGGATGAAGAAGGACAGGCAGGCAGAAGTCTATTGAGATTTCTTTCCGCCTTTTTGCTTTAACGAAAGCAACCCTCTTTTTCCAAGACGATTCGTATTGTCTTCTAGTTGACTTTGACTTGTATTTTTCTAAGAAGTCTATACTGTCTTTCGAGATCCCAAATCTTTTCTTTACTGCCAAGACGAGAAAATCATGAGATGAAGGTTTTGGGTTCTCTGGGATGAAGCGAAGACAATCGACCTCTGAACCAGTTGGGATAGAGCTGGGTTCCGTAGAGGGACCAGCCTCAGCTTCAGTTCCATCACCAGAGGGAACCAATTGCTCTTGGGCCACTTGGGGGCCACTACTGCTGCAGTTTCCTTGGAGGATCTCAGCTTTTCGAGGACCTTCAGCATGAGATTCGTTAGAGGGAACAGGTAGATCAGGGTTCATCTGTTCCAATCGAGGGACATGGCGTCTGTCGCCTCTGCCAGAGGGTCCTCGTATGGGGCTACGTATCGAGGTAGTTTCTTGTTGTTGCTCATCGCGAAGAGATCGATCTGCAGTTCTGGGACTTTTTCCAAGATGAAGGAAAATGAGTCTGCATCTAGGGACCATTCTGACTTATCGGCTTTAGCCTGGATAGAGCATCCGCTGTCACACTGCAGAGCCCCTGTAGGTGAACTGCTGATAAGTGCCATCTTTTCTTTCTTGCCAAGCGAAACATGGCCAGCATCACGTGATTGACGTAGGGCGATCTTGAGCCTTGTCGGTTCAGACATCTCACTATCACTTCGCTGTCCAAGACCAACCTGATGTGGGCTGATCTGTGAGGGGATAGCTTCTTCAGTGTCAAGAGGACTGCCATGGCTTCCAGAATATTGATGTGAAAGGTCTTGAACAGGGATGACCAGGTCCCTTGGGCTTTCCTTTGATGGGAGTGACCTCCCCATCCTTCCGTCGAGGCATCCGTGTGGATGGTCACCGATGGGGGAGGTGGTTGCAAGGGAACGGTCCTTGTTGGGCTCTTGACCTTCGACCACGTCTTGAAAAGTGACCGTAGTAAGGTCGGTACCGGTCTCTGTAGATCTCTTCGAGCATTTGATGCGTATCTTCTCCAGACTCCTGACGCATCTTTCAGTTGTGCTCTTGGCACTGGGTCTGTTACTGCTGCAAACTGGAGAGAGCCCAGTACTCTTTCCTGTTGGCGTCTTGAGATCCTGTCGGATTTCAGTATTCTCTTGACAGAACCCGTGATCTCCCTCCTCTTCCTTGGTGGAATGGAGAGGCAGTGAGATTTCAAATTCCATTGGATTCCCAGCCATTGAAACTCCTGAGCTGGAGAGAGGTGAGACTTCTTGAAGTTGATCTTGAGTCCCAGATGTTCCAGGAACTGGATCACTTTCTTGGATGCTTGCTGACAAGCAGTCTTGGATGCTGCCCACACCAGCCAGTCGTCCAGGTATGCTGCTACCTGAACGCCTTCTAGGCGTAGTTGTTGTACGACTGCGTCTGCGAGTTTCGTGAAGATCCTTGGGGCTATGTTTAGTGCGAAGGGCATGGCTCTGAAGACATACTTTGTCTTCTGTAGCTTGAATCCTAGGTAGGAGGCGAGGGGGCAGCTGACTGGAAGGTGCCAGTAAGCATCTTCTAGGTCTATTAAGACTGTGTACGCCCCTTTTGGTAACAGGGTCCTGATGTGTTGAAGGGTTAACATCCTGAACTTGTTGTTCTCAATGAATTCGTTGAGTGGCGGCAAGTCCAGAATGATTCTGAGTTTGTCTGAGTCCTTGGGAACACAGAACCGCCTTCCCTAGAATTTGATGGACTTTGCTTTCCTTATGACCTTTTTGATCAAAAGTTCTAAGGTATATTCTTCCCGTAAGGGGGTGGAGTATTGGAAGAATTGAGGAAATGAAGGTGGAGATCTGTTCCATTTCCATCCAAGTCCATTTTTGATTAGGCTGTGGGCCCAGGGATCGAAGGTCCAACGATCCCGGAAGTGTTGGAGTCTTCCTCCTACCTGTAGTATCTCATTGCTGAGGTGGTCCGGAGGGCTTGCCACCCTGACCGCGTACTCCCCTGCCTCGTGAGGGGTGTCTTGAGGAGCCCCGTCAAGATCCTCTTCCTTTCGGATGAAAAGTAGTGGTGTGCCTCTCAAACCCTGGGTTGAAAGCTGGTGACTGGACAACCAGTTGTTGAGGCACCACTTAGAAGGTGGTCTGAGGCTGAGCGACCAGTAGGGGCATCGCGGCCATGGTGACCGTGGGATGTTGCTGAGTAGGCCGAGAAGGTAGTCTTGGCTTCTTTGTCTTCCTTTTGGGTTGGGGACCAGAATCCGGAGATGACTTCCTCTTTGAGGAGATGCCCCACTTTTGGAGAAGGTTCTTACTCTCTGTGGCGGCTTCTCAACTTCTTTTGGGAAGAGGTCCTTAGCCCAGATACTGGAAGAAATCAGCTTCCTGGGTTCGTGTTTCACCATAGCAGCAGTAAACACGAACTCCCTACAGGCTCTCCTGGCCTTCAGGAAGGCGTACAGGTCCTTTACGAGGGTTGCCATGTGCATCTTGGCCAGGACCGTAAGCATATCTGGGGTGCTGTTTCGGCCTGCACACATCTCTATGCAGTTCTGGAGGGACAGAGAAGCGGCTAGCCTCTCTTTTGTTTCTTGCTCCCTTCGCAAAAGGAAGTCAGATAGCTTTGGTAGGTTTTCGCTGAACTGCTGTCCCGCGATATCTGCTTCGAGTTTTCCTACTGAGAAGGTTAGGTGGACCTCCTTTCATTCCTTCTCATCCAAGGGCAAGGCCAGAGACAGAGGACTACACTCCTCTAGTGTAGGGCATGGCTTGCCTGCCTCAACTGCCTTGGCAACCATCTGAAAGGCCTTCGACGTGAAGGGGAAGGCTCTCGAAGAAGGAGCAAGAAAGGTAGGGTTTCTTGCTCAGTGCAGAAACACACGAGTTAGTGTAACCTGCCTTCTTCAGGCTGCTTGTCAAGAAAGCCTGTACCTTGTCGTGGGCGAAAACCATGACCTCCTTTGGTACCGTCTCCTCTTTGGATGCTGGTTCACACTTCAGTCGGATGAAGCACTCCGGGTAGGTGTTGAAGTTGGGCCAGAATTGAATGTCGTCCAGGGGGATGGCTCCCAACTTCTCTGAAATGTAGAGTTTGCCGTTGGTAATAGGCATGAACTCCGCATACCTCCAGGGATTGGTCTCGGAGCAGGTTGGCAGATCTTGTACTCTGGGTCGCTTGAAAGACCCTCGGGAAGTGATGGTCCAAGTCGCTTCGCGAAACTCTTTCGTCATCTTTGCTTCCCTTTCTACGTTTTCCTTATGTAGATTCTCCATTAGGGCAGGGGCCAAAACTGGCTAACCCATTGCGTCCAATGGAGGGGTAGGAGCCGAAGATGTAGACGGTGTCGGCTCTACTGCCGGCACAGGCAGAAGGGGCTCCTCCGCTTCTGTCGAGTCGCCGTCTTCGTCTCCTCTGGGTGGTATAGTAGACTCTTCTTCAGGATTGTCCCGAAGGAGATCCTTCTCTGTGACCGTGGACACTTCAGACATCCTTTCCTCCAGGTGGATGTCCATGCCTTGCATAGCTTCACTGACTTCAGCCTCGAAAGGCTGGGGTACAACGGCATCAGCTGTTGACTTGGGGAACAGCAAGCTTAGCATCCTATCGTTGGGAAGGTACGGTCCAGGAGAGTTCTTCTGGAACCATCGTACCCATTTTCGAAGCTTCTCTCGTACTGCTTCCCCCGACTCCACTGACTTGGGGTCGCCGAAACCTTCGGTCACCAAGGCCGAGCAGATGTTGCAGTTCTTGGGGTCCCAGTACCTCAAGGTTTCGGTCGTAACAACGCAGGCAGCATGAGACCTGCACATAGAGTGACCACAAAAGTTCCTACTTTTTGTGGTTACAGTAAATCACCTCACACTTCACTTTCTGCTCCTCCTGTAAAGAAATTAAATGGAAATGAGTATGCGGTAATTTATCACATCTGATAAATTCATAAAATGTCACGCATAGTTATTTGGTATCTTAACTATTTTAGCTTAGGATAGTAAGCTAGAAAGGAAATAAGAAAGACACATACTTGTGCCTCCTGTCCAGCCAATTGTTGTGACCTCCCCCAATATCAATATTAGAATTTCCTTATTAAAAGAAAATCAAAGGAGAAGGGTTCTAAATTCTAGAGATAGAATTAGTGTATACTAACACTGACCCTTTCAAGAGTATTAATATTGTGGGGTAAAGTATAATCTGATGACTTTTCAACAGTGTGTTGAAGGAATACAGTACTTCACTTCAATATAAATTGGTCTCAACAATAGGCTATGAAAGGATACACAGGGTATGTTGGAAAATATAAACTACTGTATAATATATACCATAGATTTCTGCTTGCAGTATGTACTATACCGCAGAAATACTGGCTATTGTATAAACATACACTGTAGTTCAGCCGGCATGTTGCCGGCTAGGCTATTACCTGGCGGCACCGGTCTAACCTGATGGCACTAGCCGACAGAGAGAGAGAAAGCATGGAGAGAAGGGCTACGTTATTAATATAGTTTAGTACATCAAATAAGGGTGTAGATATTATAATCCCTACTGCCTTCCTCCAGAATGAGGGTTCAAATGGAAGGGGGAATGAATTATTCTAGCTTCCACCCAGCCACAAGGTCTGTTGCCGGCTACTGCCGGTTTCAGAGAGGTGGATGGCAGTCCAGGGGAGGACTGAAGAACACTCAAAGACATAGGGTCTCCCACTGGCAGTCATCATGGCCGGCACAACCTTTCCCGGAGCCTTTCGTCCGTTTGGGGAAGGTCAGTATCGGCGCCAGCCTGGGCGGCGGAAGAATATCAATTCTTTAACCCGGGTCTTTGCCGAAACAAGACTTGTCTTCTAGATCGCAAGGGAGAAGGTGGCGGCATCGTACTACCACTTCGGATGCGGGCTAGGGAAGCTAGGCTTCCTATGCCAGCAACTGTAAGCCAGCAGGGGAGTGACTACTCCCTCGGCAGCCGAGTTGTCGGCACAAAGACTGAATACTCTGAGTTACTGTCGTAAAACCAAGCTGGGCTACTCGCCGGCAAGGGGGAGAACAAAAAACACTACCCTAGTCAAGCCGGAGTATGCTACTCTATGGCAAGACCAAGATAGGGTTGTCGCCTAAAGGCGGCACTCAGAGGGAAGGAAGGGTTTACCCTTAAATCTCCAAAGGAGACGAGTATCGAATTATTTAACCCTGGATAGGTACGGTGGGTCGTTTGCGACCCCGAGCGTCAAAAAAAAACAGGTTTTTCTCACGTGACTCACCCCTGTGACTGAATTTGTGGGTGATCGACCTGCAGGAGGTGTCTCCCCTACACGCTCTAGTAGTGTCCAGATGTGCATTGCTGTAGCTGTACTCCTTCCCCGATTTCTGAGATGCGTCGGGGTCGTTCGCGTCCGAGTTTACCCTTCTGAGGTAGTTTGCATAATTATCAAAGTTATTACGTATTATGAAATTGTCGTAGAATGGTGCTACTTGTATAGGTTATCAGTTGTGGAAAGTCTTGGTGGATTGTTTGGCTACCATGTGCATGTTTTTTTTTTTTAGTTAAAATGTCGTTCATCACCACGAGGACCATTTTACCGCGAGTGCCCCTTTTTCATTTTTTTTCATTTTTTTGCCAAGTCATTTTTCCGTAAGATATTGCCAAATAGTGTCGTAAAACTTTTGCTTGTTTAGTGTTGGAAAGTGTGTCTAGATGATCTGGCTACCCATGCATGACTTTGTTTTTGTCAGATACGACGTAGTTATTGGTATATTGGGTATTTAACTGCGGTTACCAATTTCTGTTTTTTTTTCAATATTTGTAAAAATTACTACGTAGTAAGGAATTGCCGTATATTATTCATTTTTTTTTCATGTTTATGTGTTAGAAAGTGTGCCTTGATGGTTGGGCTAACACGTGCATGTCTTTTTTTTTATCTGAGATGTCGTATATTAGAATGTCGGGCATTTTACCGCGAGTGTCCCTTTTTAATTTTTTTTAATTTTTTTGCCAAGTCATTTTTCCGTAAGATATTGCGAAATAGTGTCGTAAAACTTTTGCTTTTTTAATGTTGGAAAGTGTGTCTAGATGATCTGGCTACCCATGCGTGATTTTGTTTTTGTCAGATACGACGTAGTTATTGGTATATTGGGTATTTAACTGCGGTTGCCAATTTCTGTTTTTTTTTCAATATTTGTAAAAATTTACTACGTAGTAAGGAATTGCCGTATATTATTTATTTTTTTTTCATGTTTATGTGTTAGAAAGTGTGCCTTGATGGTTGGGCTAACACGTGCATGTCTTTTTTTTTTATCTGAGATGCCGTATATTAGAATGTTGGGCATTTTTCCGCGAGTGCCCCTTTTTATTTGTTTTGCATTTTTTTGCTTAGTCATGTTACCGTAAGGAATTGGCAAGTAGTGTCGCAAAACTTATATTTTTATAGTGTTGGAAAGTGTTTCTAGATGATCTGGCTACCCATGCCTATTTTTTTTTTAGCCAGATATGGCGTATATATAAGTATGTGTTCGATTTTCCTGTGATTGCCATTTTTTCGTTTTTTCCCATTTCTTTCAAAATTACTACGTACTAAGGAACTATCACAGAGTAATATTTCATTTATATGTTTATTTGTCGGAAAATATGCCTTGATGGTTTGCCTAGCACGTGGCTGAAATTTTTTTTCTTCTGAAATGCCGTATATTAGAATGGCCATTTTTCCACGAGTGCCCCTTTTTATTTGTTAATGCATTTTTTTGCTTAGTCATGTTACCGTAAGGAATTGGCAAGTAGTGTCGCAAAACTTATATTTTTATAGTGTTGGAAAGTGTTTCTAGATGATCTGGCTACCCATGCCTATCTTTTTTTTAGCCAGATATGGCGTATATATAGGTATGTGTTCGATTTTCCTGTGATTGCCATTTTTTCGTTTTTTCCCAATTCTTTCAAAATTACTACGTACTAAGGAACTATCACAGAGTAATGATTCCTCTAGATGTTTATTTGTCGGAAAATTTTGTTTACTTTTTTTTTGATTGAATATCATCAAATTTTTTTAGCTAAAATATTGTTTTACATTTTTTTTTTCAATTTTATTTCCCTTCAAAAAAAAATTTTTGGGTCAATTTTAATTTTATAGTCGTAAAATAATCGACAATTATCCAGCAACCCACCATACAATTTTTATGCATATCCAATAATAATTAGATTAGTAAATAACACCTTGAAATTGACATACCCTTCCTACATTTCAAGTGGCAGATTAGGGAGTCTGAGTCAGTGTGGTTGGCGGCCATTTTGTGGACATATCCGAAGCGTAAGCTGCCCTATCTATATATATTCTTGTTCCCTATAGAATTTGTGATATTTTGGTATATTTTTACCTGCATAAATATCATATTATATATTAAATATATGCATTTTTTTACGAAATTTCCAAGTACTCAAAAAATTACCTTTAGATATGGCCCCTGATATAAATGTAATTTACAAAATAATGAAGATTTTTTTACATATTTCTATTTTAGGATAACATATGTTTATTCCCTAAAAAAATTAGCCACTTCCTATTTCATTTGGGTACCCAAAAAAATTCATGAAATTTGGACAATTTTTTTTGGCCAAAAAAAGTTACCCTTTTTTTCTCATTTCAGATCTTCACCTCCATGGGTCTGACTTCATCCAAAATACATCAAGATGTGTCCTAAACATTCAAAAATCAATTCCTAAAAGGATTTGTGTATATATGTATAAACTTTTTTTATGAATTTTTATGTCAGGTCTTTTTTTTTTACTTAATTTTTTAAAATATTTATAATAAATAGTTTTTCTGCAGATGAGTAGTATTTATCTTTACAGTTGTTTTAAGCATTCATTGAAGTTTTTTTTGGCAAAAGAAAAAAGGAGGTTACTGCAAAAACTGATTTTTCAAGAATTTTTTTTGGCGTCGGGGTCGTTCGCGTCCGAGTATACCCTTAAAGGGGTGTCCGAGGACCGTACCTATCCAGGGTTAATTATTTCTAGGAAATATACTATCTCCTGTTGAATTGATAAAACGATACGCGAGGGTAAACAGGGATAAATTATGTAAGTATACTAAAGCGCGTAGGGTAGGTTAGCCTAGTGCGGGGCGAGATCTCGGCTATGCTATATCACCGAGACTCTAACGTATACGATCGATATATTTAAGGAAGAGGAAAATTCGTGCATGATCTTATCTTCACTAGTATAATTTTGCCTAGATAGCTATAATTCATTAAAGCTAAATACCGGGAATGTCGTTCTGCTGACTAACTAAAGCATGCATGACGAACAACAGCGTCCCAAAATGCTGCCTCCAATTACTGGCTATGCTCCTATAAAATTATGCTAATTTCACTGTGAGAAGGGAGCTAAAAATTATACACAGGAAAGATTAAATACTCAACTTTCCAGAGGCAGAAGATGCTAGATAATCAATGTTAAATCCTCAAAAATAGCGGTCTAAAACACTAGATAAGCAGGGAGATACACCGTCTGAAAGCGCTACTGAATAAGGAATGAGCGGCCATTTTCGGCCCTGTAATAGTAGGGGAGGAAGGGTAACCTTGATAACGGCTCCCCTTCAATTTCGCCACTCTTCCCCCTCAGAGCGAGAACTTTATTTGGGATGAAGATTGCCATGTGTCGTATC